>NC_060274.1:47600591-47851146 GCF_021613505.1 Equus quagga | reverse complement strand
TTATCATAGTTATGCATGTATAAGAGAAAACATGGTATATATGGCATTTGGTACTATCTGAAATTTCAGGCATCAACTGGGGATCTTGGAAAGTATCTTTCCAAGGGGGGACTACTGTAATATACATAGATATATGAGGTATCTATGAGTGAATGTTAAAAAATCCCATGTACTTTCAAGAGAATATACCCAGTTAATACATTTTCTTATCCAGTAGCTTATGATCAAGGAAACAATATTAAAAGGTATTTTGCCTTTTAATTTTAGCCAGAGGTTTGTTCGTAAATAATAAGCATCATTATAACTAATAAATATCATATGTTCAAATTCTGATCCGAAATTTAAATATTCAGGACTGCTGTATTAGTTTGTTAGTATTGTCATAACAAAGTACCAGAAACTGGATGAATTAAACAATAGAAATTTATTTCTCACAGTTCTGAAAACTGGAAGTCCAAGATCAAGGTGTCAGCAGGGCTGGTTTCTTCTGAGGCCTCTTTCCTTGGCTTCTAGATGGCTGTCTTCTCCCTCTGTCCTCACACAGTCTTTCGACTGTGAGTGTTTGTGTTCCAATCTTTTCTTCTTATAAGGACACCAGTCATACTAAATTAAGCCCTATCCTCATGACCTCATTTTTCAACTTAATTATTTCTATAAAGACCCTATCTCCAAATACAGCCACATTCTGAAGTACTTGAGGTTGGAATGTCAATATAAGAATTTGGGGGAACAAATTTAGCCTATAACAACGACAAATACATGAAATTAAAAATAAAACAAACAAGCATTAGGCATCCAGTCCTCTCTTGTAATTAAGAGGATTCTTATATTAGTTCTTCCAGTCCCTTAGTCACTTGAATCAACCCAAAGTGCTCCTGCCCTATCTGCTCTTGCAGATTTTCTGCCCTGTGAGGGCTGGCTCTCTTGGCCTTGTTCTCCTATTCCTTTCCATTCTGAACGATTGCAGATTGTGCTCATGAGCAGCTTTCTGCTTCCTTGACTGTGTCTGAGCCAACATTGATAATAAATGACTTGATATCTCCTACACATCCCAAGGCCAACCTCTACTAACTTGTGTGGAGTATTATACAAAAGAGTGAGACAAGAGAGTGAGGAAAGATAGTCTTAAGATCTTCACTCAGGGCTGACCCATGCAACAAAGTCTTTGTATGTTGTCACATTTTGTGCCCTTTACAGTAGCTGCTGAATCTATAAGGCAAGCTGAAAAAAACAAACAAAAAAAAGACGGTGGGTTCCTAAAACCCTTGGAATCTCCTAAATGATAAGAATCATGGGACATGGGAGCATCTTCAATTATAATGTTTGGTCCTTTGTTCTCAGTTCCTGAAATCACTCCAGAAACATAAAAATGAAATAGACGTCTTTTGTTACTCATATAACAAGCCCCTATTTAGCCACACTTGAGTTTGTGTTAATAAGATGACTTTTGGAAAGCACCTAAGATTGGAGGCTTATTGCCAGGGGAACAAACCACGATTAGAAGGTAGAAACTTTCAGCTCCCCTAATGCCTTAGGGAGGTGAGAGGGGCTGGATATTGAGTTCAATCACCAGTGGCTAATGATTTCATCAATCATGCCTACATAATGAAGCTTCCTTAAAAGCCCAAAAGGATGGAGTTTGGGGGTGGAGGTGGGGGGAGAGTGGCATGCTCAGAGAGAGCTTGGGAGCTCTCCACCCTAACCCACCCCTTCCCACATACCTTGCCCTATGCATCTCTTCCACCTGGCTGTCCCTGAGTTGTATTTTTTTATAATAAACTGACAATCCAGTAATTAAATGTTTTCCTAAGTTTTCTGAGCCACTCTAGCAAATTAATCAAACCTGAGGAGGGGGTTGTAGGAACTACTGATCCATAGCCAGTGGTTCAGAAGCACATGTAATAACCTAGACTTGTGATTGGCACCTGAAGTGTGTGGGGGGAGCAGTCTTGTAGAACTGAACCATTAACCTGTGGGATCTGATCCTA
The DNA here is from genome assembly GCF_021613505.1 of Equus quagga. Taxonomy (NCBI): domain Eukaryota; kingdom Metazoa; phylum Chordata; class Mammalia; order Perissodactyla; family Equidae; genus Equus; species Equus quagga. The sequence goes on along the minus strand of NC_060274.1, from coordinate 47,849,158 downwards.
TCTTCAGGTAGAGAGTGTCAGAATTGAGTTAATTGCTTGGTGGTTTGGAGAAAATATACATTGGAGCAGTCATCCTAATTGTTTGTGATGCGAGGATGACCAAGCATTATGTTGTTGATCCAGTTGCTTCTTCCAGATAGAAAGTTTGTCAATAGTTTTATCAAGTCTATTTCCCAGACACATTATGGATATTTAAATTTTAAATGTTTGAGCTATTTTACTTATAAAAGACACTATTATCTCTCAGGTTATGTGGACTAATTTTTTGATCACATAGAACTGTGTTTTATTTTTCAAAATACGAGTGAAGATATAATTTAACACATGTAGGTACAACTATAGCTGCCATTTCTAGTGAAGTATTTCTCTTAATGTAAGTAATGCATACACCTATGCCAAAATGTGATTCATCTCTTTTGTTTTATCTTATCAAAGAACTAAATAAGAGAGGACAGTAATTTCCTGGGAGCACTCAGGCCTCATCATTTGAATATTACAACTCTCTTAGCTTAGAAGAAATCCCCCTAAGATGTGCTCTAAAATCACAGATAATCTCGTACAATCTACATTTTCCTTTGAATGAATTGATCAAGGTCCAACTCAAATTCTGCCCTTTTGGGAGGGCTTGAACATTACTTGTGAACACAATATTTCCTGTATTATCTAATTTCTATTACACGTACTAAAAGGACTTTTCAGTTTAGTATTCTTAAGCTATTATTATTCTCTGAGTGATTAATGTATTATAGTCATATTTTTCCCAAAGGAAAGCCAGTACTTTGTCAACTTTATGGAACTCAGACTTCACTCTAGAACCATAGAAGTTGTTCCATAAATATCCGTTCTTTGCCTGATTAGATCATGTGATTTTACTGAAGCTACTTTGCCTTGTAATTATGCTTTATTTATTCCATTATGAAAATGTTTTAATTTCCTCACTGAGTCATGGAGAGGAGTCTCTGAAAAAGTGATCCAGGAAGAAACTGGAATGTAGATGGGGCAGAAAAAATGCCTTGAATGTCACGTGGTCAAATACCCTGCCCAGAGCTGACCAAAAGATGTTGGAGTTATTAAGTTGTTTTCTACAGAAAGTTGAGGTTTATTTTTTAAAGAGCTTAAGGTCTGTTTGCAGTCATTGAGAAGGGATTTATGTGTTTAGTCCCTGGTAAAGCTGATGAACACTATGAAATCTGCAATTGAAGTGTGAGGACTTATTGCATCATGTTTATCATTCACATTTAGATTTTTAAATCTGCAATACAATAGAGATTCCACAAATTAACCACTTAACTTGTAAGTAGCAAGTAATTAATTAATCTGGAAATTTCATTAATCTGGGCATTTGTAAATTTGACTCTCATTTGAAAATCTATGGGACAAAGGAATTCAATCATCCCCCTGCAAGTGTCAGGAAAACATCAACAGGACTGAACAATAGAATGACTCCATAATCTAAAGAAAGATCACAGCCTGTCCTCTAAGTGGCCCTAAACTGACATTTAACACCTCAAAACCACAAGGCAAACTGAACAAACTTTATTCTAGATTGTCTTTCCACTGAAAGTTTTGGAAATATATCAAACCAAGTAGAATTCAAGGAAGTAAGTATTCAAGGATAAGTAAAACGATTACTTTCATATAATTAATGATATAAGCACAATTAGTTTACATCATTCATGAACCATTACACATCAAATAAGATATCATGGAAATACATGAAAGCCTGTATTTCATAAGAAATGCAATGAAAATTTAACCAAAACACAGTAGCAAAGATATGATTGATAGTTTTCTTTGTTTTTGTCTGATTTGGTCCATAGACAATAAATAGCAGTAGGAAAAGCCAAATAAATAATATGGCTGATTTCTATCCAGTACATAAAAGCATAAAAGTGTTGGAAGAAAATATTTATGTAGCAAATATGTATATAGCCTTGGGAAAAGACGGATCTTATTGTGTTAAACATTAAACTAAGAAAACTTGCAGAAAAAAAGAGATTTGAGTGCAGGAAAAAAAGAGAGATTTAAGTCCATGAGATTTATAAACTGCATAATGAACTATAAGAACAAATGAATTAAAAGATACACTTAGAAAGATATGGATAAGAGGTATGAGAGATAAAAGGTGAATGAACTTAATACCCATGGGGTTGTTGACAATAATAGGAAAAATATCTGAATTTGAGGAAAGATCATGAATAGGTAATTGACAAAATAAATTTATATAGTTAATAGACATAAGAAGCATATTCAAAATTTCTAATATTTGAAACCTGGTTCAGATCAGAGAGTATCCCCCGGATACACGTGGGGAAAGGTCCTGTGGTCTGCCTCTGGCAACATTATCTTATGTCTTCATATGGTCTCTGGGTTATCAACTGAGACTGTTACAAGAGCCAATCACGAGATGTATCTTAAGGGTAAATATGAGGCAATTTATCTACTTGAAAATGTCTTGGAACAGCAGGTTCCAGAAAAATACCACTTAATGATTTCCTAAAATAAGTTCCCCAATTTATTTTGTGGTGAAATAACTCCCCACTTTTGGTGATTCAGGAAACATATCAGTACATTGATGTTTAGTATAGCCTATCTCTGTAGCGGAGAAGCCCATTTAACTGGTCTGAATGTCTCCCAGACTCTTTTGAACACAGGACCCCTGACAGGCCTTGCCCATCGGGACGTCGAGTGGAATTAGGTGTACAATTGCAGAAGCAAATTTGGACTTATTTCCACTGCAAACAACCAGGGCCCCTATTGTCTTGTTGTCCACTATTCACTTACTAAATTTCATCCTGCCTTGTTGCCTCCCACAGACAAGAGTCTCTAACACTCAGGTAATTCATACATAATTAAAAAGGGCACCTGGAGCAATGGTGGTTGTGTTTAATAGTGTTTATAGGGAGGGTCATGTTGCTGAGGAAATGAAAGTTTACCTCAGCTGCTTATACATCATGCAAAGAAGTGATTTCCTTTCTCGTTTGACTCTAATAAAGATATATGAACTATCTTATAATGCATGGAATTAAAAATCATGATTTCTACTCCTGTTATAGTTTATTAGCTATTAGAAATTTATGTAACAGGTTATAAGTATTTTACTTTGGGAGATGTTTTCTAAATATTTTAATATTTATGCTATCTCCAAAAAAGCAGTAGCAATGAGTGTGTGTGTGTGCTTGCGTGCACATGCATGCACATGTATACTGAATTGTACAGTCATAAAGATTCTTTGCTTTACCAAACTTTAGTTAGCCTCCTGAACTTTCTCCTAGACCCATCTGTGTACTTCATTGTAAATCCAGTCTTAGCAAGAACCCTGCTAAGTCAGTTTGGCAAGAACTCCCCACCCTTAATATTTTATCCCTCTCAATATCAGATTGGCTCCTCATCCTCCACCACCTGCAGGTGATGTCTGATCTCTCTGGCCTGTCTTCAGCAAAAATCCTATTAGGTCATATTAGCCGAAATCCTCTCTTACCCCTGATGTTTTCTCTTAGTAATTTTCCATCCACCAACCCCCACCCTGCTCGTCGGCTATAAATTCCCACTTGCCCATCTGTCTTCACAATCGAGCCCAGTTCTGTACTGAAGTCTCTTCTCCCAACTTGCAATAGCCCTGAATAAAATCTAGTTTTAGTGCTTTAACGACTGTCCAACTCTGGCTTTTCTTTAGCAACATAATGGACAAAAACAAGCATTGCTTTACCAAAAGACTTCATTTTTGATGATGATGATTTATAATTACAAAGTTTACCACAAAGATTTTTCAGAGTATATTTTGCTCTTTACTTGAAAGAAAAAAAAAAAGCCTAAATATGGTTTTGTAGCTTTGCAGAATTACTTTAAAACATTTGTTGTAAAATGCCTTTTTATCTTACTACTTTGAAATATAGTGTCAGAGCAATCTTGTATAAGCGACAAAAAGTTTCTATATGTCTCCTGAATTGTTGAGAACAAATATTTATTTAATGTTATTTTGCAATAGGGACAAAATAAAGCACAAAATCTCAAATAAATTGAGAACATATTCCTTTCTTTTTTCCACTTTTTAAATGTGAAATCTAAAATGAAATTTTAGAAAGTACTACAGTTATTGTATTATAATATATATACACATATATATATTCTGTTCAGATATATAGTCAATATACTATAGATATTAATTACTATATATGGAGTATAAAGCGTAGATGAGATTACTAGATCTTTCTTTAAGGAAATAATTTGTAATACTCATTTGTTGACTTCATATACTTTATTGTTTTTCAAATTTCCACTCTATCCACTTATGAGTACAAAAAACTCCTTTAATCATTAACCTACAAAGTTGGTGAATATCACTGATAAAAAAATCTTTCAAGAACTCTTTGTATGGATTTTGTAGATATTGATCTGATGAAAAATTAATGATGCCTGTTTTTATTAAGTAATTTTAGTGAATTTTATTAAACACACTTTCATCAAGATTCAAGGCCATACTCACTGAACATTCTATATATTATGTTTTTAGAACAAAATAGTGGATGAATAGCAACAATGTAAGCCACATTAAAACATTCATCTATTAGTTTAAATTAAGGTAGGCTCAAGGGGTAAAAATAACTCTCAAATAATTGTTTTAGTTACTCATATTTTGAAATCCCTAAGCTATCTCATGGCTACTATATTTTGAGAAGTCCAATGAGACATATTTGGATATTTTAGTAAAACCAAAAATTAGCAAATCATTGATTAAGTTCATTTTCTTTCATTTTACTCAACTTAAAGGTTTAAATGTGTTCTATTTGTTCTATTTTTAAAAAGTGCCAATTAAATATTTAGTTTCATGAAAGAGATAATCATCTTTAATTTCTTAATCTACCCTGTTCTTTTCTTAAAAATGACGTTTTTCTCACATGTCTTCTTGCACAAGTTTTCTTTCCATATCCAGTCAAAGATTTTATCAATTTATAACTGATGTGTTAAACACTATTGTTTCACTGCCCAGCTATAATGCAACATTTTTCCTCTCTCTTTCACTGTCACTTTAAATTATATTCAGTGGAGTATTCTTTCCATGCCTCTGGAAATGTTCTGCCATATTCCATTAATTTTTGGCCAACTTTGCTAATAGACAATCTCATGGTCATTTTTACCTCATAAGTGTTTTAATTCATTTATGTGATTGAAACACACTGTCCACTGTCATGTGATTCACAAAACTTTAAGCATATCTTATGGTTAAATTTCGCCCTCACTGGCAAACAAGGAGCAGGAGGCCAGGCTCTCTTCTCTCTACTCTCACCAGTACCTTCACTGTAGCTGTTGTCCTCTCCCACTCCAGGATCAAAGTTGGCAGAGGGAGCAAAAGTGGAGAGTATTATAGCTCTCGTCAGATTTAATGTCACATGGTTTCAGTTACAGCAACGATAGAGTAGCTCCATTACCCCAGGTCTTTCTTTTCACAACTAAAAATACCTGGATGTAGTACAGCAAATAAGCACAAGAGAACTCTGAAAAGTGGAGAGAAGATGGCCTTTCCAGGGATCTCAGTAAATAAGGAATGGCACAATGATGAGTCCTCTGGGTTTCTTATTGTCTCCTATATCCTGGACAGGACACCGTAAAAGCCTTCAACCTAAAGCCACAGACAGGAACAGACAAAAACAGGCCCAAGAAAAGCCTGTTTCCCTTAGCCATTGTACCAGGAAAACAGTGAACTAATAGAGTAGAAAACCTTTCAGCAATACACATGCTATTCTAGTCAAATATCAATGTAAAAATGGCAGTTTTTTCTGATTCCCCCAATCTCCATGAAATCAGTGAGGTTGAATATGAGCCGATCTTCCTTCTCCCCACCCTAATTTCATAGAGGCAAGTGGCAATGCTTCAATTCCCTTGCACAGTGGTGTCAATATGCCAAGTAAGAAGTCAGTCTTCCTCCTCCTACATACAGCCGAATCAGGCAGCAGCACTCTGATTCCCTTGCCATGGCAGTGCCAACAGGGCAGGGTGGTGAGCTGATCTTCTATCTCCTGCTTGGCAGAAGCAGGCAGTTCTCCAATTACTCTGCCAAGACAGTGTTAGCAGAGTCTAACACAAGCTGTGTCTCCACCCCTTCCTGGCATCAAGTCTGAATATAGTCTTTCAGCATTTGATTTTGCCCTCACTCATAGTGTTAGTGAGGCACAATAGGGAGCTGAACCTCCACTCTAACAGTGAGACTGAGCATGGTGGTACACAGTAGGGCTGGCTTCTCAGCATTCTGGTTTTCCACCCTGTTCCCATGTAGCTTAGACACAGTGGAGAGCTGAGTCTCCACTCCCACGTGGCATCAATGAGGCAGAATGAGATAGTAGGAGGTAAAGCTAGTTGGCACTCTCTTCCCTTCTTTCCCTGCGATGTTATTATCAGGGACCAGCAGAAGCTGAGCTACCACCCCCATCCTGCAGCCACAAAGCAATATGAGTCAGCCTTCCTCTTGCTCTCTCTCTAGAGCAATCAAGAACTAGAGGGAATCTGAGCTTACACTCAATTCAGAGTAAATGAGTCAGAGTGAGTAGGTGACCTCCTTTAAAGGTATCATCATGGATGAGAAAGAATCCAAACTTCCACTCCAGTCACTTGCAATGAAATGCTATGAGTTAGTGCTCCACTTTAAAAAGAATGATGTAGGCAGAACCTAGCAAGAATGAATCTTGAATTGTATACCATGAAGAACTATTTAAAAAATGTACTTTAAATAGAGTCCTATGACTTTGGATATTATATCTAAAATGACCTGGATACAATAGAAAAAAAATCAGTATTAAATGATTAAGTCAGGAGATTTGCAACTTGAATGAGATAAAACAATGAAAAGACACCAAAATCAAGATGAATCAGATGTTGGAATTATTAGACAAGGATTTTGAACCACCAACAGAAAAATGTTTCAATAAGAAATTACAAGTTCTCTTAAAATAATGAGAAAATAATAGAAAACTCCAGCAAAGAAATAGAAATTGAAAGAAAGAACCAAATAGAAATTGAGAACTGAAAAATAAAATCACTGCCGTAAAAAACTGACTGGATAGCTGCAATAATACAGTGGAAAAGACGGGGCATAGAATCAGTGAATTGAAGGTTGGCAAGAGAACTTACCCAATATAAACAGAAGAAAGAAACTAGATTTAAAAAATAAACAGAGATTCAGGGACTTTGGGATAATAACAAAAGAGTTAAGATTTTGTTACACAAAATATATCCTCTGACCACAATTGAGTGAAATTACAAATAAATAATGAAGAAAATTTGAGAAATTCACAAAATATGTGGAAATTAGATAATACTATCATAAATAATAAATGAGTCAAAGAAGAAGTCACAACAGAAATTAGAAAATACTTTGAGATACATAAATATGAAGATACCACATAACAAAACTTATGGGAAGCAGATAAAGCATACTTAGAGAAAAATTTATAGCTGTAATCACCAACATTAAAAAGAAGGAAGATCTCAGATGAGTAACCTAACCTTTCCCCTTGAGGCACTGGAAAAGTAAGATCAAAATAAGCACAAAGTATGCAACAAAAAAAAGAAGGAAAGAACAAAGATTGGAATACAAACTAATATAAAGAAAGTAGAAAAAATAGAAGAAATTAACAAAACAAAAAATTAGGTCTTTACAAAGATGAACAAAATTGACAAAGCTTTAGGTAAACATGTCAAGAAAAAACATCAGAAAACTCATATTACTAAAATCAGAAATGAAAGAGAGTCTTTAACATAACTCATACAGACATTTTAAAAAGTTATAAGGAAATGGTATGGAAAAGTGTATGTCAACAATTTAAACAAGCTCCAAAAAGTAAGGACAATTCTAAGAATGACAAGCAAATGAAATTGATTCAGGAAAAAACAGAAAATCTAAATAGACATGTAGAAGACAAGATATTAATTTAGTAGTTAAAAATCTTCATGCAAAAAGTTCTAAATCAAATAATTTTACTACTGAATTTTACTTAATAGTTAAAAAAGAATTAACACCAATTCTTTCCCAACCTTTCCAAACCAGAGAAAGACATCACATGAAAACGGCAACCAAAATCTCTTCTGTATATAGATGTAGCTATGTTCAACAAAATACTTGCAAACTGAATCAAATAACACAAAAAAGGGATTATACATCATAAACAAGTAGAATTTATCCCAGGAATGTAAGGTTCATTTAACATCCAAAAATCTATTAATATAAAACACCACATCAATGGAATGGAACAAAGGATAAAAAGGAATCAACACACTGGAAAACTATTTGAGCAAATTGAACACATCTTTACAACAAAAAACACTCAACAAACTAGGAATATAAGAGAATCTCTTCAACTTGATAAAGGGAATCTACCAAAAGCTTGCAACTAGTATCATACTTAATAATGAAAGACTAAGTTATTTCACCCTAAAATCAAGAAGCATACAAATATATTCATTCTTATCAATTTATTTCAACATTGTGATGGAGATTAAAGTCAGGGCACATAGAAAAGAAAATGAAATAAAAGATAACCACATGGGAAAGTGAGAAGTAAACCTCTCTATATTCACAGGTGACATGATCTTATATGTAGAAAATCCTAAGAAATCTGCTGAAAGCTATCTATTTAAACTAAAAAATATAGAATTCAGAAAGGCATTAGAATATATAATCTTTTTTTATAAAATCACTGTACTTCTATACTAGCAATTAAAAATAAAAAAAATTAATTTAGAAAACAATTTCATCAAAAACATCAAAAACAATAAAATTCCTGAGAGTAAACTTAACGAAAGAAGGCCAATGGGTTGGCCCTGTGGCCAAGTGGTTAAGTTCGTGCGCTCAGCGTTAGCAGCACAGGGTTTTGCCATTTTGGATCCTGTGCACGGACATGGCACCACTCATCAGATCATGCTGAGGTGACATCCCACATAGCACAACCAGAGGCACTCACAACTAGAATCTACAAGTATGTACTGGGGGCTTTTGGGGAGAAGAACAAGAAAAAAGAAGATTGGCAACAGTTATTAGCTCAGGTGCCAATCTTTAAAAACAAAAGAAGTCCAAGACTTTACACTGAAAACTAGAAAACATTGCTGAAAGAAGTAAAGAAAACATAAACAAATTGGAAGATATTAATTTAACATGAAAATGCTCATCTAAATGATCTAAACATTCAATATAACACCTATCAAAGTTTCAGCAGCCTTTTCTTTTTACATAAATTGACAATCTGCTCCTACAATTCACATGGAAATGCAAGAGTTTTGAAAAAGAAAAACAAAGTTGCAGGACACATACTTCCTGACTTTAAAACTTACTACAAATCTACATAATTAAAACTTCATGATACAGGTATAAATTTTGGACATATAGGTTAGTGGAATAGATCTGAGTCCAGAAATTAACTCATACATATGGTCAACAAATTTTTAACAAGTGTACCAAGACCATTCAGTGGAGAAAGAATATCATTTTTGACAATTGTTACTGGGAGAACTGGATAGCCACATGCATAAAATGAGGTTGGACCCCATCTTACATCATAAACAAAAATTAACTTAAAATAGATAAAAAGTCCATACGTAAAAGTTAAAAATAGAAAACTCTTAGAAGAAGATCTAGGTATAAATCTTTATGGTCTTGGGATAAGCAACGGTTTCTTAGATATGACATCAAAAACACAGCAGCAAAGTAAAAAAAAAAAGATTGGACTTCATCAAAATTAAAAATGTTTATTCTGCAAAGATAAATCTCAAGAAAGTAAATAGACCACCCACAGAATGGGAGAAATATTTTCAAATCATACATCTGATAAAAGTTTAGTATCCAGACTATGTAAAGAACTATTGCAACTTAACATTAAAAGAGAGATAATCTCATTTTTAAAATGGAAAAATGATACATTTCTCCAAAGAAGATACAGTGTAAAATTACCAAAAGAAACCTCAACTAAATTGAAATTGGGAAGGCCTGCAGGGAATGCTTTCATGCTGTATCATACATCAGTTACTCAAACAGGAAGATATGCTTAGATCTACAATAGGAATGTGTTTTCTACCTTACTACCCAGCAGAAGGAAGGAAGATTTCTTTCCCCAACTGGTAACAGCCCAGCCAATGGGAGACTGTAGAAACCCAACTGATAAAAAGCCTCTATACTTTAGACTCCCAGTTTCCTCACATGAACATTTTTTGTTATGACCCATCCTATTCCCCATTTTCCTCTATAAATGCAAGCTCCTCCCATTTTTTATCTGGATTTGGCTATGGTCTGCTATAATCTTCATTTCCCAAATTGCAATTCTGTTGGTTGTTACTGAATAAATTCTTTTTGCAGATAAAACAACTGGCCAATCTACTTTTTTTCTTTTTTTGTGGGGTCAAGATTAGTTCGGAGGTAACACATGCTGCCAATCCTCTTCTTTTTTGCTGAGGAATACTGGCCCTGAGCTAACATCTATGCCCAGCTTCCTCTACTTAATATGTGGGACACCTGCCACAGCATGGTTTGATAAGTGGTGCACCCAGGATCCAAACTGGTGAAACCTGGGCTGCCAAAGCAGAAAGTACGAACTTAACCACTGTACCACTAGCCCAGCACCTGGCCAATCTACTTTTTAAGCTCATGTATTTCGTGTCAGAAATGGTACCCGAGGGCAGCAATTTCTAGGTGACAGTGACTACCTGAATTGAGTGAGGTACCCACACTGAGCCGTTAGCACTTATTGTTCCCATGAGTTGCTGCCTACTTTCAGTTTGGAAGGTCTCCTCTCGGATTCCAAGTTCCTCTCCCTTTCCCTTTTGAGCTCTCCAACTTTATTCAGGGCCAAGAAAGACCTTGTTTTTTCCAAAGAGGGACGTTGCCATTTCCAGTTCAAGGCTTTGTCATTAGATTTAAGGCTTTCTACTTTGTGAGTACTCATTTTATGAAGCTCTTGGCAGCAAGTTTCCTTTGTGGACTGGGCTAGCTTGGAATCCAGGAATCTTTTTTCATTTTGCAATTCCATCTGGAATCAGGGCTAGAACTCTTGAAACTTTTCTGGGTTTTCAGAAGAATTTAAGAAATGAGATCCCTGTCATCTACATGTTCTAAGAGTAACACTCCTTCAAGGACCTTGGACAGGTTTATGTTTAGGAACTATGGGCCCCCACATGTGCATTTTTAACTAAGTGAGTCAAATAGGCCAAGAGTATTCCAGACTTAAAATGAACTTTTGATCTACCCAAATTTACTTTCCTTAAAAGCAAATTGAAAGACCATGGCAGTAAAATAAACCAAACTCTATGATACGCCTATTTTAATTGATACCTGAAGGCTTCCAAATGTATCCAACACTACAAAATCACCTCTTTGCAAAGTTCTATTTCTAAATTAACCAAGGTAAACAAACAATTGAAAGAAACCAAAATGGCTTCTGAAGTATCTTTTTTCCCTCCCCCATCTTCTTTGTCTCTGGATGTGTGGTGGCCATCTTGTGATCAGACTCTGCCCTTAATGCCATCTTATTTGTCTCCCCCTGCTTCTTTGTCTTAGGCTCCATCCAATGTTATTTTCTGCTTTCTCTTCTGCACCTCCCCTCCTTATTCACTGATCAGGCTGAGATTTCTTAGAAAAATATCATGCTGGCATTTTCTTTATCTCAAAAGGGGAAAATGATTCTAGAATTTGGCAGCATGTAAATAACAGTAAATAAAATTCATTGGTAAAACAAAAAACTCTTTGGTCCTCTGAGCAGGTAACCTTAATGTTTCTGCTGGAAACACAACTTGGATCCAACTATCCTTTTGAGTTTTGTACCTGACACATGGTCAAAATTTTTAAAACAAAAGCTATAGGATCTCTGTTTAGTCTGTCTATGTGTCTATGGATGTAAGATATATGTATATGTGATATTATTTTTTTCTCAGGATGGTATTAACAAAATTAATTTATGAAAGAGCTCTATTTAATTAGCTTGAAATTAAGTGCTGATAAATTAAGCATTCCTAAATCCAGAAATATAATAGAAACTAATCCAACTACTTTTCAAGTTTATGTCTTTCAGGATTAATCTTTAGAGAATAAAAGCTTGCTTAAGATTGTTAGTTTAATCAAAACAGGTGTGTCTTTAGAGTTATCCACACTGAATATAATGAAGACATATAACTTTCATTGTATCTGGGTTTATTAAGTTCATGTTATCTCTGTTACAAAATATGTGAGCAAAAAATTAAATAAAAAGATGACGACTATGTGCTTTAATGTCACATCAAGTTTTTATGAGTAATGTAAACATATTTGTTGGGAACAAATGATTTTGATAGAAGGAAATTTGTAAGAATTTTTGGGTGCAATAATATGTTTTATATATTTTATGCTTGAAAAATTGTTTCCAAAATCTTTTTACTTACTTGAAATTTTAGATTTTTGCTAAGTTAAACTAACTGATAGAATTTCATTAAATATCAGGATGATTTCCCAAACATACTAAGCTATTAATTACTGAACTGAGGTTCATTTACTGTTGGCTTCTTATTGCAAGAAACTACAGTTAAATTTGAGTCTTTGCCACTATGTCTTCTGCCACATTGAAAGATTATAAATTTGCCAGTTCACAATTGTTTACTTCTAAGATTTCACTAGGAATTAAGAAATCTGAAGTTTAATAATTCTAATATATGGACCTATCGCTAATAGAAGCAAAAAGGGGAACATCTCTGTGTGCAAGGGAAGTAGGATGTGTATTTTGGTAAAAGAAGTTATGAGGAAAACAAATGCATTTTCTTGAGAGAAAAGAAAGAAATTTTGTCCTTAAGAGAGACTGGTTATTTGAGAATGGGAAAGAGAAAATATAGGACAAAATCTGAATGTTAAAAGGAAATTGTAGAAAGTTATGTATAGAAATCTTGGGAAAGGAATTTTATGCATGATATGATCAGGACTGGCTAAGATATGAATGAATGAGTTTTAATATCAAAAGTAAGTAGAAGCAAAATTAAAATTTGACTCTTCTGTTAAAAGTATAAGGTTTTCTTGGGCTATTGATCTGTTTTTGATAAGAAATTGTGAAAACTTCTTTACCTTTTAAGTAATATGCCTAGAATACAGAGATTTTGTGTTTTATCAAAATAAGTTTCTGTGTTGTTTTTGTCAGGTCTTTAATTACTTAGGAAAACTGAGTCTTCTTAAAGGGATTAAGTTTTACTTACAGCTATATAACCTTTGTCTCTGCCTTTGAAACCTTTTATTGTTATTTTTGCCAAAGAAATATAGTGTTATCACTTTTAACTCAAGTTTACTACTTAAAAATGGATCTAACAAAAATACCCAAATCTTCTTGTCAATTGCATTGTGATGAACCCTCACCTGAACCTTACCCATTGCCTTTTTTAAAGTTTTTTTGTCAGTTATATACAGTTATTGTTGGACTCTGATGTTTTTCCAAATATGTTTCATATTCAAAAAGAATCATGGAAAAGACTTTGACAAGCACTCTGTAATATAGATTTTTGATAAATTGAAGATCATATCACTGAAATAGGTAAGGATTTCTAAAACTCAAATGGAAAACTGATTGCCTCAATGTTTTGCTTTCCTGATGTAAAGGGTTCCTTTTTCTCTTCTAAGCTATCTGTACCTTACAGAAATTTGGCAAAGTGTATCTTTGCAACAAACATTGAAACAATTATTTTTTTCTCCATACCTTATCCCTCCAGAATTCAGAAACTCTTAAGTATTCTTTGCACAGCAATATATGTATTTTCATAAACTCCATGAGACTCTGTCCTCCTTATAGCAGGGTACAATTGGAAATATTGTCTATATTACCAAGAATTTGACTGTATTATCATATTCAAGAAATATTTACATAGACTTAGAAATGACTAGACAAATTTAAGGAATCCCTTGAAAAAAATTAGCCTAGTATCTTGCTTACAAGTCGATTGGTTTGCTTCGAGCAAACCAATCTTTAAAAAAGAGTTTATATGGTCAATCACCGTTCTTCCTACATTTATATAAATAGTCAGGCCAAGTTTGATACAAATTAGTTTTATTATATTTATCTTTAATCAAAATACGGGTAATTGTGGAGAGAGAATTTATTTTTGAACCTTTGTAGATGTTATTCTAGTCCTGTTAATTGTCTTTAAGGTTTTGTTGTATACCTATAAACTGGACTGGATCTTAAATTCCTCTATCTTCCTCAAACATCTGGTTATGACTTTGCAAACTAACATTTCTATTTTCTCCCACCCTTCTGATTTGAAATCAGTAAGAACAAACACTGCCCTTGAATCCTTGGAAGGGACTATATCAGGTCATCTTTACCAGCCTGATGGCAGACAGACATCAGGACTCAGGCCTTAGGTACATATCCTACAGCTAAAGAATACTCTACCTGGCATCTGGTGTTTTACAAATGCTGAAAATCTCCATATCAAGTTGACTAGGAATAGAATCAGCCAACATATGAGGCAGACAGCTTTCCCAAGATGACCAGACCAGGCCTGTAAATCCTTTATCTCACTGTTGCTTCTTACTTCACTTTCCTCCTCTTGTCCTTTGAAGTACAATGCCCTTGACTGCATTTTGCAATCTATTGTGAAAGGGGAAAATCTCTCTGATTGTTGGATTTGCCATCAGAATCCTTTGTCTATCCAAGACAGTAATGACCCCTTAGTTCACCCTATACACAATTTCTTTAGGGTTCCAAATGCTGTTGTCTGTTTAAATTGTACCACAGGCCCATTTTATAGAATCAGGTTGCTAGGTCTGCCTAAACTTAGTTTTTTATCAAATTTAACCTAATCTTGGGAGAGGTGAATAAGATCTTCTTAATATTTCTAAAAACATTGTTCAGGAAAGCTAATGTAAATTGGGCCATTTGTTAACTTCTTGACATACTCATACAGTTAAGCAACCCCTTGGTGTGTAACAACATAATGGCTGAGCCTTGGTTTAATGATGCTAATGCTTGTATTGCAAAGAATGAGTTTATAGATACCATTGCTTATGCAGGAGCCTTAGGTACGCACCCTAGTTAAACCTTCATATGTGAAAATTTTGGTAATGGCTTTTATGTTTCAGCAACTCATTGCCTTGAATAGCTGGAGGATAAAAGGACATTGTACCTTTGCTGTATTTACTGTTCTACTCTCTGCATAACCAAACAGAGGCCTCTCATTAGGCCATCCCATTAAACCTCTAAACCCCCCTTGTCAGAACTTCTAGGAGGTGTACATGGTTCTGGGTTTGCCTCTATGGGGAAAGCTTTCTTTTCACAGATTGAAGTGAAAGCCAATGAACAAATAATTGACAATCGTGCCCTGACACTAGAAGAATTGGCCAACTCTGCAGCCAAAGCAATTTTAGCTTAGCAATGGACACTTAGCTCATTGGCCAAGGAAGTTTTGGATGATCATATAGTCCTTGATTATCTACTTGCTGAGCAAGGAGATGTCTGTGTAGTTGTGAACACCTCCTGTTGCTGATAGATAGATGCCTCTGGGGAAGTAGAGACTCAATTACATAACATGAAAGAGCTAGAATGTTGGCAACAGCAAATTTCACCTGACAATCCATTGTCTTTTGAATTTTTTAGCTGGTTACCTTCAGGTCTGGGTTCTTGGTTTAGAATCACCCTGCAAACTGGATTCATAGTATTGCTCTTAATCTTATTCTTTATATTTGATGTAAAGTTCTGTACTTGTTGCTTGTCAAAATTTTGAAAAGATGACATGCCTAAAAAGGTCATGATATCCAAGCACCTCGAGATGATTTCCAATGCTACAACTTTCAGAAAAACATAGACTTTAGATAAAAAAATGCCTGAGAGTTCTCCCTTCTATCCTTCCTTGTTACTCAAATGTGGCCTCAATGGTTTCTGGTTTGTGCATTTCTCCTCCAATGTGGAACATGACAACCGGAAAAGGTCCTTCCTGGCACTCAAGGACAAAGGCAATCAAATTTAGAAGACCTGACTTTTGGTCAGTAGTGCTTTTGGAGAAAGATATTCATCAAAAGGGAAAAATGTAAAATTAATAAAAGAAACTTCAACTAAACTGCAGTCAAGAAGGCCTGCATGGGGAGGTCTCACACCCTATCATTCATTGTCAATTACTCTAAACAGGAAGGGACTATGCTTGCATCTCCAACAGGAAGGTGTTTTGTACTTTACCACTCAGCCCGAGGAAGGAAGATATTTCTCCCCACCTGGCAACAGCTTAGCCAATAAGAGACTGTAGCAGCCTAACCAATGAAAAACCTCTACACTTCAGACTCCCAGTTTCCTCCAATGGATTCTTTGTTTATTATAGCCCCTCGCAACTTACTCTTTTCATTTATAAAAGCAAGCCTTCTTTTGTTTCTCAAGATTTGCCTACGGTCCATGATAGCCTACATGTCTTGAATTGTAATTCTTTTGGTTGCTCCCATATAAGCTTGTCTTGTGGGTAAAACGACACGTCAATTTATTTTTTAAGTTGATGATACAAATGACCAATAAGCACATGAAATTATGCTCAATATCCTTAGCTATCTCAGAAATGCAAATAAAAAACAAAATGAGGTACCACCTCACACCTACTAGTTTGATTGTCATCAAAAAGATGGACAATAACAAAGGTTGGCAAGGATCTGGATAAATTGGAACCCTCATACACAGCACAGCCGATGAGAATAAAAATAGTCCAGTTGCTTTGGAAATAGTCTGGCAGTTCCTCTAAAGGTTAGCCATAACCTTCCTCTAAGGTTAACTGGGCTTACCGTACAGCCCAGCACTTATACCCCCTAGGTATATACCCAAGAGAAATGAAAACATATGTCCACACAAAATATTATTCATAGTACCCCAAAATTAAAAACAATTCAAATGCTCATCAAAGAACGAATGAACAAACAAAATGCAGTGTTTCCATAACAGGAATTGTTTTTGGCCATAAAAGAAAATGAAGTACTCATGCATACTACATCGCAGATGGCCCTTGGAAACATTATCTAAATGAAATGAGTGACAAAACGTGACATGTTGCAGCATTCCATTAATATGAAATGTTCAAAATAGATAAATCCATAGAGACAAAATGTAGATAGGTTTGGAGGTAGGGGCTGGTGAGAGGGAGAAATTAGGAGTGAAATTAGTAAATGAACGTGGGGTTATTTTTGGAGTTATTAAAATATTATGAAATAGTAGTGATGGTTGAACAACTTTGAATATCCTAAAAACTATGGAATTGTACATGTAAACAATGGTGAATTTTATGTTATGTGAAATATAGCTGAATGAAGGTATTATAAGAAATAGCATAAAACTAAACACACACAAAAATGAGTACAAGTAAAACTGGGTAAATCTGAATGAGTCCCTAGTTTGTATCAATGTCAACATCCTGGTTATGATATTGTACTGAAGTTTTGCAATATGTTACCTTTGAGAGGACACTAGATAAAATGTATTATTTTTTACAACTGGATGTGAACTTCTAATTAGCACAAAATAAAAGTTTTAATCAAGAAGTAAAAAGAGGAGGGGATGGTGGACGTGGACTGTTTTCTTTCCTAAGTCTCTGACCACAATGAAAGTCTAGAGTAGAGAAGGGGGGCAATCTGCCTGCCTCAAAAGTAGAGAGAAGCTCCCAGAAAAGCTTTATTCAAAGATACCATTCTCACAAAATCTCTCCTTTCCTGAGTTGACAAGGGCTTCAGGAGTTCTGACAGGTTCTTGGAACTATTCCCTTTATAAATCTGCCTGTTGGTCATTGAGAGGAGGGTCTTTCTCACACTCCCGTTGGTACTCAGTACTCAGTCAAAATCAATATAGGAAAACTCCCATGCCAATATCCATTAAAATACGTAAAGAACATGTTGCACTGGACACATTAAAAACAGCAAGATAGATTTTATTTGGACTACCACAGTAGGGGAGAAAGACTTTAGTATGAAACTGAACGCAACTCTGAATACAGCAAAGATAGCCGGGGATTTATAGAGAGTGAGCAACATGATGGGGTTAGAGAATGAAAATCACCAAGAGGAGCATCAAGGATAGAGGGATTCTTGCTAAACTGGCCTAATGGGATTCTTGCTAAAGAGAGCCAGGACTGGGGGGGGGGGGGGCAAAGTTAGGGGATGAGGGACTTGACTAGACATCAACATGGGGAACTGGCTCAACTGACTTCGAAGAATTCTTTGCTAAAATATGGGATCAGAAAGTGTGGATAAGGAAGGTTAATGTTAAGGCCTCGTCAAAAGGAAGGCTCAGGGGCTGGTCCTGTGGCCTAGTGGTTAAGTTTGCACGCTCTGCTTTAGTGGCCCAGGGTTTCACCGGTTCGGATCCTGGGGGCAGACCTAGCACCGCTCATCAAGCCATGTTGAGGTGGCATCCCACAAAGTGCAGCCAGAAGGACTTACAACTAGAATATACAATGATGTACTGGGGGGCTTTGGGGAGAGGAAGAAGAATAAAAAAAATGATTGGGAACAGATGTTAGCTCAAGTGCCAATCTTTAAAAAAAAAGAGGGCTCAGAACAGCCTTACTAAAGTTTGGTCAAGGAAAGGGTTTCTGTGAAATACAATCATTAAAATTATTAAATCATTCAAATTATTCAGATATTGCAACTGTATGACTAAAATAAGTAGACTCTCTTATGCTGTGAAGCATTTTTTTATATTTCTGGTTGAAATCATAAATCAAATTCTACTTTTTCTTTGTAATATTGTGGGAGGTTTTTGTGTGTGTATGTACACAGTCATGCACAGGGTCAAAAGTATTTACAGGAATGTGAGGATTTCACTGACACAAATTTGTAAAATCTCCCTTACCTGTTGTAGCTGAGGGGTTTCTCAATTTTTACTTCATTTTGTATGTATAAACCTGGCCTTTCAGAGCCATTGCAGGTTTGATTGTATTCTTTATATTCCACAATATACAAGGAGTCGGTCTATATTATTTCTTACAACTGCATGTGAATCTACAATTGTCTCAAAAGAAAAATTTTAACAACAAGTTGCACATTGTACACAGTACATTGAATATGATTAAGTGTGTTGCAGGATTATGGTGCCATGATGATAATAACAATTTTAATCAAGACTTGGAACCTGTATAGAATAAGGACATTGTATTAACTTTATGTTTGTTCTATGTGGCAAGTAACATATATTTTTCTCTCAATTTTATGTAAAAAGTTCTCCTGAATTTATTTCCAATTATTTGCTGTTTTTATTTTGCCTATATTAAGAAAAATTTTAAGTTGCACAAAATAAAAGAAAATTATATAATGAAAACAAAAAAAAATATCAAAGCAGAATAGATCAATGGTGGGCAGGAGTTGGGGGAGGGGAGTTCTAAACACTAAGGGACCACATGAGGAGTTCTTAGGGGTGCTATAGTTGTTCTGCATTCTGTCTGTGGTGCTGATTACACACATCTTTGCATTTGCAACACTTCGTAGAACTGTATGCCAAAAATGTGAATTTTTCTATATGCAAAATACAGCAGGTTTTAAGAACACTAGAAAAAGATACAATGCAAACAAAAGACTGGAAGAGCAATGCCAAAAAAGATAAGCATATCATAAATCTAGGATATTTTTATTGAGTTCTATCTTAAGGGATTGTGTACAGGTATACACACTGGAATGAAAGCAAGCATTATTTTATACTTTAAAACCCTTTGATAGAAGTAAAGGTCAAATATGCTGTCATCTATCTTGGAAAGTTTTCTAACTTTTTTCATACCATTTATCAAATAATCTAATTACGTTGCTAAGCATATAATTATGTAAGCATATCTAAGGTCATGCAATGATGAGTACATGAGAAATGTGTTTTATATATCAACAAAGGATTGGAAAATATAAGTGACAAATCACATGTTCTGGAATAACAAATCTCCTCTATGACTACCATAAATATTATTCTGTTAAATTAAATTAAAACTGCAAGGAAATAAATTTTATGCCCTTGAAATTAAGCTGAATGACTATAAATCATTCAGCTAAGATATTTTTCTATAACTACAGTCTTCCTCTAAGCTAAATTGAAAGACACCATGGATCACCTTTCCCATCTGCTTTCCCACCCAGGAGCAGTAGATTCTTCATGTGAGCCACAGGCCATCCGTGGCTCTCTCTGGCCCTGAGATCACTAAGTATGATCAGGGCCAATCTGTAACATACCAATTAGGAACCTGTCTGGCTGCTGGCTGTCTCCAACAGAAAAAACTTAAACATTTCTCTAAGAAAGTCATAACTTTCCTCACAGGAGAAATATTCAGATGGAATTTTTGCAGTAATTAATGAAAACTTTGCCCAAGAAAAAAGCCACTTGATAAAACTATTCATCTTTCCACACATTTTGAGAATTTTTTTCTAAAACAAAAAATAAGTTTTTATGATATGAATTTTGTAAGTGTTTCACATTGATATAACACCCTTACTTATGTTTAAAATAATTTTTGTTTGATATACTAACGTTAAAGAAAACACAGGTCTGTTATAACAAATTTAGAATATACAAAGAATGAAACTTAAATACTCTTAATCCCTTGAATACAGGATAACATCTCTCAATATTTCTGTGTATCAAGATCGTAAAACTTTGCAACTTGTTATATTCATTTAAGAATCTATTATGAGTATTATCCTTTAGTATATATTCTTTTGAAATGTAGTGTCCACAAAGTGTAGCATCATGACTGAAATTGCAGATAGTGGAGTTTACAGCTGTCTACATCCTGCTGGTTCAGTTAATTGGCTTTCCACATTGGCTAAATTAGTTGACTTTCTAGACCTCATTTTCTGTAAAATGGGAATAATAAATATCATTAAACTCTCCAAAGCCAATTTGAACTAGAAAAAATCTTGAATTTCTTGGTACATAATGATAACTGCCAAATTGTGGTGGATGTGGGTTATTTAATACCCATCATCTCACTATCAGATTAAAATAAAAGCAAATCATAGTCTAACTGTTTCCACACAGTATATACAGGTATATTTTATTTGCAAGTGGACATAAAACAATTCGTATAACCTGGTACATGCACATGGCAAAGTTTCATCACTCTATTTCATGTGTTACAGTCACAATCTCACATGAAAAAGAATTCAAATACTATGCAACAATCTTCTAAGTTCTGTTTCCCTTACACCCAGCATCAGTAAATCAGAAATCCTCTGATCTTATGTCTAGATAAATGCCTGTGATGGTTAATTTTATGTGCCAACTTGACTCAGACACAGTGCCCAAATATTAGAATGTTTCTAAAAGGGCGTTCTTTGGATGAGATTGGCATTTAAACCTTTGGACTTTGTGTAACACAGAATACCCCCCATAATGTGTGTGGGCACCATCCGATCAGTTGAAGCCCTGGCTAGAACAAAGACTGACCTCGCCTGAGCAAGAAGGAATTCTGACAGGGAACTGTCTTTGAGCTCAAACAGCAACTCTTCCCTGAGTCTCCAGCCTGTTGGACTACCCCATCAGATTTGGGCCTTGGTCAGCCTCCGCAATTGCATGAGAAAATTCCTTAAAATCTATCTATGTATCTATCTATCTATCTATCTATCTATCTATCTATCTATCTATCTATCTATCTGTCTATCTATCTGTCTATCTATCTGTCCGTCCGTCCGTCCGTCCATCCATCCATCCATCCATCTATCCCTCCATCCATATCCTGTATCCTGTATCTTGTTGGTTATGTTTCTCTGGAGAACCCTGATTAATACAGTGTCCAAACTAAAGGAATAAGTCTTAGGCTCACTAAATTCTTATACTCTATCTAGGTGAGAAAGGGAAATATTTTGTTCAATCCTTATATCT
Organism: Equus quagga; assembly: GCF_021613505.1. Taxonomy (NCBI): domain Eukaryota; kingdom Metazoa; phylum Chordata; class Mammalia; order Perissodactyla; family Equidae; genus Equus; species Equus quagga. The sequence continues at coordinate 47,827,349 of NC_060274.1, read as the reverse complement.
TGAGCATCTTAATTTTAGTACTGAGACCACCATTTCAAACATTTATCATATTGATGCCACAGAAATCTAGCTTGTGACAGTCAGTATATTGACTGGTAATGCCTCTAGTGTTGATCAAGGTAGGGAAAGCTATGCCACTTGTGAGAGCCATAGCCTGAGTGAAACCATTTTTAGCAATTGCCAGCTAATCTTCCTGAAAGAAAGATTCCTGGTTTAGGAAGAGCACTGAGCCTTATAAGTATGACTTAAACTAATGACCTCTCTGCTTTGAATCCTGGTGTCTATTTAGAGAATTGAAAGGTAGCTTACAGTAAACTAAATAATAATAGCACAACCTTTATAAGGTTATTAAGAGTTAATAGATGAAACACTTAGACCAGAATCTGGCCGGTAGGACGCACTTACTCAACATTAGTGCTGATTGAATTTCTATACAACAAAGATATACCATCATTTATTTAACCAACCAACTCTCTATAAAATAAAATATTCTTGACAAAAAAAGAAACACAGCAAACCTATCAGCACTTGATAAATTAGATTTTTTTTAAAAAAATAAAGGATCTGTATGATCACAAAAGGAAGATCTTTTTTTAAGAAGAAAGTAGTCATTCTGTAGAATGGCACTTCACCCACAAGGTGTAGGATCAGGAAGCAATGACTTCCTTTATCTATTAATTTGTATTATTACTATTTCCATATGATCACTGTTTTTTCTCTGACAGACCTAAATCATGGCATTCCAGCTAACTGGAATGCATCGAAATTCACAAGATATCTTCATGTATCCCATGCAGGATATTATGAGCACTAGGAAATCAATTTTGATAGTTTAGGGAAATCTCAGAAGGAATACATTCAAAAATAATTTTTTAAAATCCATATGCTTTATTAATCAAGTTAAGTCATATCCCAATGCCATAGAACTACTTTTGTTTAAAAAATATTAAAATGTTAAATTTTTTCTTACAGTTGGGCTTTAGGACTTACGTTTTTACTTGTTTGATTTTAATATGTAGAAAATTTCCTATAGGATAGTTTTTTTTGCCATAAGGTAAGATTAGGGGTTCAGAGATAAAGCTATCAGATACTTGGGCCTCTCAATCTGGAACTGTCTATCCAAATTTACTTTCTCAGATACCTGTGGAATGTTTGATAGAGCACTGCTGCAGAATCAGTTACACCATCTGCAGTGGTCTATTATTCTCTCCCCCCAGTTTTCAGCTCAAAAAGGCAGAGTACAGAATGGATCACTGAATCTCTTCATTCTCCCTTTCTCAACAGATCTAATTGCTGCCTCTTACTTGGGGATGTAATGGATGAAGTGATATGTATGTGTGAGGGGAGAGGACTAAGAGTGTATCCTTAACAGGCAAGATTTCAGCTTCAAAGGTAATTAATAACCCCATGACAGAAATACTTCCAAGAAAGGAATAAATTGTGTTGACGGAATTGACCCAAAGAGAATTAACCCAGTGGTAGTATAGGGTTCCTCCAAAGGAAAGGAGAGCAATTCAAACCACAGTGTCTGAGGGGTGGCAGAGAATGCATACCAGGTTTGTATGTGTGTTGATCACCAATGAGAAGTAAGGGAGCCTATCAGAGACACTGGAAAGTCCTACTGTCTTTCTGATGATATCTGCCTGGGTTGCAGGAGATATGGGAACAGAATCCAGTACATAGGGGAAGGCTCTGGCAATATCTTCGTGGGATTTGTCAGAGTTTAGCTCCATCCAAGTTTGCCTGTAGGATCAGTAGCAGGACCTGCAGCAGAATTAGGGCAAAAGGATCAGGAAGGCACACTGAGCAAAGGTTGTAGCATGACATTTTGCAGTCTCTCACAAGTTGAATCTAGTTATACTATGGATAAGCAGATGATTTCCCAACCCTGCACTCAACATAGCAGCAGTTTTTTCAGATCCTGTTAGCAGAGGCACAGAGGAGATGAGAACCACAGCATGAAGTAGAAGCTCTTATCCAACACCTACCCCCCGAACACACACATGTGCTCACGTACACACTCACTGAGAATACAGTTGTCTCCCTGTTGTTACTGGTCACTCAGTTGCTGAAATAATGTGGTAGTTTATTTCCACCTGCTGCTGGGCGGAGGACAGAAACACTGCCAGCATCAATGTGCATCTGTATGTACAGCTGGCAGTGTCTTTTTGTCACTGCCCTGAGGCTTTTCTAAGACACTTGCTGCTTGCAAGGCCATTGTCACAATTACTGGACCTCTTCACCGCCATCACTACCCCTCTTCCTTCCACTTTCCATCTGAATTTTCACAAAGACCATCCAAAATGTGTCCCTCCTAATACTCATTTGATCTCTGCCTTTCTCTTTCCTTCTCAGCTCTGTAGATCCTGGATGAGAAATCAGAGGATCTCTGGGCAGTAATGTTACATTTCTACTTAAAGGGATTGTCTTGTCCTGTCACTAACATGGGTGATGGTTAAGAAGACTTCTCTCCCCTTGCTCCCATCAAAGCAAAACTATGGAATGCCTATTTCTTATCTCGATATGAACCCTACTCAAAGGAGAACATACACTTGTCCTCAAGGAATCTAATGATACTGGAAAGTTCCAAGATCTGCAGGCGAGTCATCAAGTTGGAGACCCAGGGGGTTAGTTCTCTTCCAAAGGCTGGCACGCTGGAGACCTAGGAAGAGCAATATTTTAGTTTGAGTTCAAAGACAGAAAAAATGTCCATTTAGAAGGCAACCGGGCAGGAAAGAGTCTCTCTTGCTAGGGGAGGGTCAGCTTTTTTTTCTATTCAGGACTTCAATTGTTTATGTGAGGCTCATTCATCAGGAAGAGCAATCTACTTTACTCAGTCTACCTATTAAAATGTTAATCTCATAAAAAACACCCTGATAAGAAACTCCCAGAATAATGCTTGACCAAATATCTGACCATTCTGTGGCCCAGTCAAGTTGACACATAAAATTAACCATCATAGACACTTACTTTCCAACATAAATTTTGCATCTTGTATTTATTCATTTATTCTATAAATATGTATTGAGCATCTGTTATGTGGCACCAAAGGGTCTGTGCATTGGATGATTGGACATATGTAGCAATATTGTTGATGATCTGCCCAAATCTTTTTGGATTCCTTTTGACTATTCTATGAGCTCCTCCTCCAGCTTTTGGGGCATTTTGCTTCTCATGGTCTGCACATGTACCTCTCGGTGGAGGAAGGTCTGAGGGCTCCTGAAGAGACTGCAGTTCATATAAGAAGAAATCCAGAAGTGCCTGAGCTTACCTGCTCTCCTCCCTACCTTCCTGCCACAGTCTTTAGTCAGTGACACACCTGTGTGTGAGAACATGAAAGCCCAGCTCTCTTTCCTTAAGTTGTGAGACACTTCTAGGTGAAATTTATGCTCCAGAGTTCTCTGGTGAGAACAGGTCAGACTGAAACCTTGACAGAAACCTCCCGTTTGCTTGACTTTTTCCCCATCCCTGGCCACTCTCATCAGCTTGTCCTGTGAGCACTTTCTTAGGAAACACTCAAAGATATTGCTTCTTGAATAAAGAAAGTATATGTGATTAACCTGATGGAGCTTTTAAACAAGGAACGAGGGCATCCTCTTCTCTGCTCCTAGTCTAAGGTGAGAGTATGAAGGTTGTTTCAGTTTATTTGTACAAATAATTTCATTGTTTTTTGAAATTCTAACATTTAATGGTTAAGTCTTTCCTGCGAATTCATCAGTACACTGGGCTAAGCTTTATTTTTTATTTATCTGGGGTCAATTAAGGACACAGAAGATATATATATATTTCTTTTTTTGCTGAGGAAGCTTCACTCTGAGCTAACATCTGCTGCCAATCTTACTTTTTTTTTTTTTTTTGCTTGGGGAAGATTAGCCTTTGGCTAACATCTGTGCCAATCTTCCTCTATTTTGTATGTGGGTCACTGGCACAGCACAGCTGTTGAGTGGTGTAGGTCCACGTCCGGGATCTGAACCTGTGAACCCAGGCCACTGAAGAGGAGTGTACAGTCTTAACCACTATGCCACAGTGCCAGCCCCTCAGAGAAGATGTTTTTATCTTCTCTTACAGAACATAATGTAGAAGTAGTTGCTCAGCCTTACAAATAGAACTGTGAGCTATGCTGTGTTTTACAAACACATTAGTACCCAGAAACCCTGCACTCTGACAGGCTGAAGAGAAGTCTGATACTCCCCAAATAGACCAAAGAACTGCCAAGTAGAGATCACCTGTACATTACTCTCTGTTTCTTCCTGGCACACTGGATGTACAAAGGGAATGCCCATGCGTAATCATGTTTAAAATAGGTGACATAAGCAATTACAATGTTCTAAATGTCACATAGTTCTTTTCTCTTCACTCTACCCCAATCTCCACACTTCAGACACCTACTCTCAGAATGTTCTTGTCCTTATAACAATGTGGAAAATAGCTGAGGACCTAGAATTTTGAGAGGTACAAGGGACATTAAAATTTATCCAATTTTACACCTCATTTCACAGTTTGTTGCAGGCTTTGGAAAATAAGTCACTGATGGAATTAAGTGTCTAAATTTAGTATTGAGCAAATTATGGAAAACACAGCTTTGTTTAATAAAATGAGTTGCCACAAGGCTCACATACACATAGGGAAAATGAAGATTTTGTCATGACCCTCTCTTGACATACAAGTCTCTGTTCTCACCCAAGACTTTAAGGATGAGGCTTATGCCTCCAAAGCTAATGTGCAGAGGTAAGGCTTAAGTGAAACATGGCTCAAAGTGGTGTGGGGGGACTTCAAGAAATTTAACATTGAAAAAATTTAAATTGTGAGTGGAGGAGATATAAGTAATAGGATTTGTAAGCAGATTGAGCTCAGATCATGGATCGTGCATGATACACAAGAAGAAGCTTGGATTATCAAGTGGCAAGTGGAGATCTTTGACAGCTGTGAAGAAAGGAAACAATATGATCACATTTGTGTTTCAGGTTGTTCATGTGCTCTGAGAGCCTACGGAGTCTAACAAATGTGAGGAATTTAATGTGAAGTGCTATAAGATTTCAGAGGCAGAAAATATTATTTCTAATTGGGAAAAATCAAGAAAGACTTGCGGAATAGAAGATATTGATACTTAAACATAAAGGGGCAAAGTTATGAAATGAGCAGTGTAAATGGAGAACAGAGCCACTCGGGCTGGAGTGTGAGTGTTCAAGACAAGTGACAGATAAAGTCTTATAAGGAGAGTTGATGCCAGGTTACAAGGTTGACTATTAGATAAACAAACAAAAACCTGGTATGTATTCCTTGGGTAATTTCTATGGATGGCAATTACAACACTAAAATTATAACGGGCAATGTTGGGTATATTTTAGCAACAGTTTTCTTTAAATTTCACAATTATTTCTCCTCACTCTTTATAATAAGCAAATAAAAAAATAAGCACCAAGCTTGATCTACAAATTCCTTTTCACAGATCATATAATATAGCATGAGTTATTTAATTTACTTTGTAAAAATTTTGGACACTGTAAGTCAGACTGTTCTCCCAAGTCCTGAGCTCTATGAATCTAATTCTTCTGAAAATGGACACTCTGCTTTCAACTCAAATATCAGGTTGATCTGAAGTCCTTTATCATTCCTGGGCCTCTTTTTAGTCAGTGAAGGAGTAAAATCTTCTCTCTTGGAATCGAAAGCAGGACAGACTATGGATTACTAGCTGTAATTCCCTAAGAGTATGGATAGTGCCATGTTTCTCTCTCCAACGAAACTCCTAGCATATTTCTATAATCTCAATAAAAGTTAATCCTTAATAAACATACATGCTAAAAGATGTGGGGTAGAGATGTTAAATAGGAACTAAATTGGAAAAGAAGAAGATCACTGTGGACTATGGTTGCTTTGATCTATCTGTGACTGTCAAGGTTTTCAGGGCTCCCACTCTGCTAAAGTTAGCTTTACACCATTTTGCTGTTAAGAAAACCTGCGTCAGGACCTGTTTTTGCTAACTGGAAGAAATCCGAAGAAGATTTTCACTTTTACAAAAAAAGACGAAGAGCAAAAATAGCATTCAGTGTTTGTTTTGCAGCAAGCTGTTATGGAGGCTAAACAGTCAAGCTTACTGTCATATTTCAAACCTTCCACATCAGCCAGAGCAGGCAACGAATCTCAAGCTTCGATTTCGAGCCAGGCAGATATAGAAGAAGGTGTAGACATTAATGACCTGCCTGCCCTGATGGATCCAGCTGACCATGAAATATTAATAGATGACCCTCTTCCTCTCTCTCCTACACTGCAGTCTCCTGTACCTCTCCTCACCCCAACCTTAGACAGCTCAGCCTAACACACCATCATCGCCACCATCACCAATTCACTGTCGTCCGGTAAGTGAAACTACACTTACAGACGTTATTTCTACTTTGTATAAAATGTGTATTTATATATCATTCCTGCTTTTACTAAGTGTTAGTGTTCTTTTAGGTTGTATGTGTTATTTGGTGTGATTCGGTAAGTTATTTTTTGAGTCTTGGAATATTCAAAAAATCTTCCCATATAAATTAATGGTAACTGCTTCTTCACTTTATGACATTTTGGCTTAAGAGAGATTTCATAGGAAAGCTCTACTGTCAAATAGTGGGGGAAACCTGTAATGTTATATCCTAAAAATGTAGGAATTTCCCCAAATTGTTATTTGCACTGCATTTTTAAAAATGAGAATTGTTGTTTCTAGAGAATCAAATCTATTAGATCACCCTGAAATAATAAAACTAAGGAATGATGTCATACCAGCAGAAACAAGCAAAATATTATTTCTTGATTGAGGCCAGAATCACATTCTGAATTTTCTGAGAGCCAAGTACACACACACACACACAAACATACACATATACCCACAATTTGATAATTTTATGGGTCTCACCTAACCAAAGAAGACAATTCAGGAAAGACAAATTCTTTCCTTACATTAAGCTAAAAGCATAAACTTTAGCTCAAGAATTCTTAAAATAGAACATACTTCAGTAATTTTGCTCTGCCTAATACCATGGCCTATGTGATCTTCAGTTTAGTTTCCAGTTATGAAAGAATAACTATTTGATACATATTTTCATCTATTTATCTCTGTTTCAGTTATCTGGATACAATACCCACCATGCCATATATAGATTTTCCTTAAGAGATGCATAACATAATTTAGAATAGACTCTAAATAACTTTGTTTTCTGTTCTAATTGTTAATTGGAATGTCCAAATCGATTTGTGTTTTTAATTGAATTCTTTTTTATTTTGGCCTCTGATCTGTGGACCTTGTAAATTACAATGAGATTCTATATTTTAAGAGCAATGAGGTGAGATTTCTTTCCTGAATAAAGTGAAACAAATATTGCTAGCCTTAGGATAACTAAAAATGATACCAGAGCAAGAACTTACTGCCAAAAACAAGACTGAAACTATCATACTTTTGTTTTCTTTAGCAAGTCTAGAACATTTCATTGTATTGTCCATGCATAATATCCCAATAGGATAATGAACTACACCTTTAATTCATTCCACTATCAATTGTCTAAGTCATTTTTTCTCCATAAATATGAGATTTAACAAAGGCTTTGTATTTATTAACTTTATGTTGAAAAATATTAATAGTCAATGTTATTTCCAAATGACAACTAAACATAAGGATTTGAGGATAAATAGAGATAAGCAGAAAGTAAATTTTAATATTTGTATAAATTTCAATTATTGAATTTCAAATTAAAATATATATTCTCTTAATTAATGCAATATGCGTTTCATTTAAATTACTTCTGAAAGATGTGCCAATGTTGATGTGATTTGAGGCTCATGAGAGTTCTGATAAAAAACAATTTTAGGATATAATATGTAAGATAAGTTAGACAAGAATTTTTCAATTTCTTCTATTTTGAGGATGTGTTTTGCTAAGAAGAATTCCTTTTTCTTTTTAAGAAGCATTTCCTATCTGAGAGTTCACATTAGATCATACTACAAAATTATCTGATAAATATTTTCACTTGATGGAAGATGATCAGCAGGGATTAGTGATTAAGAGCATGACCTTTGGAGCCAGGCTGCCTGCATCCAGGTTATGTTCTGCTACTTACCAACTGCATGGCCCTGTATGGTTACTTTAGCTCCCTGCACATTCCAAATTAAAAACTTATAGACTTCTGCTAAGACAGTACATTGAAGGAAATATGTAATCCTTAAATGCTTATATTAGCCAAAATGAAAGGTTGAGTATTACTGATCCAATCATCTAGCTTTGAAAGAATTAAAAAAATAATAAATTAACCCCCCAAAATAAAGAAATGTAAATGTATGAATAAAAATCAATAAAATAGAAAAGAAGCATACAATAGAGGGAAACAGAAAAATAAATGCATGTTCTTATATTCTTCAAAAATACAAGTAACAGTGACAACCTCTGGAAAACAGAAAAAAGAAGAAAGAGAAAAAGCTAGTAAAATATAATATACATATAAAAAGGGGGATATAAATAATGTAAATATTAAAAATGATTAGAGGATGTCATAAACACTGCTGGGCTAAAGGATTTGAAAATTTAGAATAAATGCTCCAATTTCTAGGAATCATGTTATTTACTCACAATAACTCAAGATAGATACAGAAATGCTGAACAGGCCAAGAAGCATGAAAGTATTGAATCGGTAATTAAAAATCTTCACAGAAAGAAGTCACCAGCTCTATAGAGTTCCTTAAGTGATTTCCAACAAACAAGCAAGGAGCAAATAATTCCTATGGAAAACTTGCAGAGTTTAATTAAAAAAATCAATCATAATCTAAATATAAAAACCACTTATATTATTTTTAAAAAAGATAATTACAGGAAAAAATCCTAATATAAATATTATCAAATTAATTCCAGAATTCTTAAAGAAAACAATACTGATTTGAGTTTTTCCTTGGATTATAAAGTCTAGAAAATGTTTATCGAATATTATTACATTAATCATTTAAAAGAGAAAATATAGTTTTCTACTTAGAAGCAGACAAAATCATCCAATAATAGACAATTTACAATTATGATGTCAACTCTTAGCAAATTAGGGACAAAACAGTACTGCTTCAAGCTGACAACAGACATTTACAGTGTCACATACAGCAAAATCACATTTAATGGGGAGTGTTAAAGTGTTCCTCTTAGGATCTGGAAATTACAAGTGTGACTGCCCTTAACCTTTTAAATAAACATTGCAATAGCATTTGAGCCATACACTAAGATAAGAAAAAAGAAAACAAAATGTAAGGATCCAGCAATAACAAAGAAAACAATCATTATTAGCAGTTCAATTATCATCTTTACATATATATTCAAACAGTCATTAATAATGAATATATTTACATAGTCTCTTACTAATTCGAAAAATATTTATGATGTACCTCGCATAAATACCAAACATACATTGAGAAAAATAGAATAGCTGTCCTCATGGGGGCTATGTAATTCATATACCTAACTAATAATAGTGTATAAACAGTATGTTAGAAGATGTTAAATATAATGGACAAAACCAAACGAATCGGCATGAATAAAAAAGAAACAACCGAGTAAAGATGGGAACATCATGGAGTAAGGAGGTAATTTTAAACAACTCCGTGAATAGTAATATTTGAACAAATGTGTGAACAAAGTGAGGGAAAGAGGAAGGAAGCAATCTGGGAAAAGAGTCTGCTATGCAGAAACAAGAGAGACCCTGAACCAAGTTGGGTCTAGCCATCATCTTTGGAAAGAGCTAAGGGGAAAGTCATTTGAGCAGGGGAGCTCCGTGATTAGTATGAAGAAGGGGCAGGAGCCATGCATGTACAGTCTTCATGAGCCTTAGGAATTCAGCATTTATTCAGAGTGAAATAGGGAACCACAGAGAGTTTTGAGTAGGTAAATGACAAAATCTAACATCCGAGCAAAAAGAACAAGTTGACTATTGTAACTGGAAGAAAAGTCGGTTAAACACTGTCATAATCTAGGTGAAAGGTAATAGTGACTTGCAATAAAATAATAACATAGAGTTGATGATAGATTTTGAAATCAGAGCCAACAGAATTTCTTGATACATTAGATATGATTGTAAGAAAAGAGAAGTTTCAGGAGTAACTTCAGATTAATTCATAAAATTACCAAGAGAGTTTAGCAAATTTGTTGATGTTGAAATCAATAGATCAGGCAATTGAATTTTTATACGGTGAAACAAGCTTAAAATATAATTTTAAAATGTAATATTTTAAATAACAACCAAAAAGTAACCAAGCATAAATATAAAGAAATATACAAGCAAGACCTTTTATGGAGAAAATAATATAAAACTGCTATAAATCACTAAGGGGCACTTAAGATGAATAAATAGAAGGTTCAATATTTTAAAATGTAAAGCTTTCCAAAGTTAATACATTTCATACAATTCCAGTTGAACTCAGAAGAGACTTTTTGGGAGACTGGCAATTAGCAGGATGCTTCTAAATATTATAGGAGAACTACCAGCCTAGACAGGACAACTCAGTCCTGAAGTGGAAGGGAAAGGTGGGGGTTAACGCTCTACCATATAATGAGAATCATAGTAGGTGGAAGAATAAACATAGTATTACTGGCCAAGGGATAAATAAATAATCCATTAGAGCAGAAAACTGAGCCCTCAAAAGCCCAAAATGAAAATCTGAACATTTATTTATGGTGAAGCTAGTATTGGACTTTGGGAGAAGAAACAAAACATTAATAAATGATGTTGTCAATTGGTTATCAAAATGGAAAAGGAATTAAGTCAGAATTCTATTACATAAAACATACAAGATCAATTCACAGTGGATTAGACACTTACAAATAAAAAGAAAAGCTATAAATTTAAGAGAATGTTGTCTGCCTTTAGAAGAGATATGACTTAAATAAGACCTGAAAAGTATAAACAATAAAGGAGAAGATTAGTAAATTAAACTTGATAAAACTAAGTGCTACTCATTAAAGGATGCTATGATGATAGTAAAAAGGTGAGACACAAACTGGGAGAAGACAAAGATAAAGCAGAAAGAATTAGTTTTTAACATATGTAAATAGAACTTATAATCAATTAAGAAGCAATTAATCCAATGGAAACAAAAGTGATCACACACTTACTGACAACAAAACATAACTGATTTTATTAACCTTTAGAAAAATACAAATGAAAACCACAGTGAAATACTGCTTCACAGCCAAAGGGTTTATAAAGGAGTAAAACTATAATATTAAATGAAGAAAGTATAAATCTTATTCACTTCTTATTCACTATTGGTGAGAATGTAAATAGCCACTTTGGAAAGGAATTAGGCATTTTCACTAAAGCTCAAAGGCACATATTTGATAGCAAATCAACCCTTAGTTATGTGCCTTAGAACAGACTTCCTCAGCCTTTGGTGCTATGGACATTTTGGGCAGGAGTATTCTTTGTTGGCAGTGTGGTTGTCCCGTGCATTGCAAAATGTTAGCAGCCTCCCTGGCCTCTACCCACTAGATGCCAGTAATGCTCTCTAGACATGACACTCTAGAATGTCTCTAGACATTGTCAAATAAACTTGCCTCCAATTGACAGCCACTCTTCCAGAGAAACATCAAAATATTTACCAGGATGTAAGGACAAAATTGTTCCTAGGAACATTACACCAAAAAAACTAGAAACAATTCAAGTGTCTATTGTAGAAAGAATAAATAAGTTATGGTATATTCGTACAGTGTAAAACTATGCAGAAATGCAAATCAATGAAATACAGCCACATTCATCGATGGTTAAATTTCAGGAAAATAATATTAACTGAAGATAGCAATTCATAGAATATTACAGTTAGTATGATTCAATATATATAAATTATAATAACATACACAATGAGAAAATATGTTTGAAAATAAAGAAATGTACAAAAAACCCCAAAACAACTATAGACAAAATTAAGATAGTAAAGATGCAGAATTCAAGAGGCTGGTTTCTTCTGATTTGTGAGGAAGAGTAAGAAAGCTGAGAGAGATATATGGGGGATTCAAGGTGGTGGCAATGGTACATTTCTTAGGCTGTGTGATGGAGGGTAATGGTATTAATTTAATCATTATTTTTTATATGGCTGGTTCAAAACTGGGGGTGATTGTGTCCCCTAAGTGGGAATTTGGAAATGTCTGGAATTATTTTGCGTTATCACAACTAAGGGGATGGAAGTGCTGCTGGTATCTAGTGGGTAGAGGCCAGGGATGCTGCTAACATGCACGATGCAAAATGTCCACACATTTTGGCTGAGAAACCCTCCTCTAGACTTTACAAATATGTGATACTCTGTAGAAAATAATCATATTTAATAAAAATACATATTTCAGAATATAGTATAAAATCATTTTACTAGTTTAAGTATTATTAAAGTAAAAATAAATCTATGAGGGGCTGGCCCTGTGGCCAAGTGGTTAAGTTCACACGCTCCGCTGCAGGCGGCCCAGTGTTTCGTTGGTTTGAATCCTGGGCACGGACATGGCACTGCTCATCAAACAATGCTGAGGCAGCGTCCCACATGCCACAACTAGAAGGACCCACAATGAAGAATATACAACTATGCACCGGGGGGCTTTGGGGAGAAAAAGGAAAAAAATAAAATCTTTGAAAAAAAAAATAAATCTATGGGACACTTATGAAAGAAATCGAAGAAGACATAAGTAAATGGAAAGATATTTCTTGTTAATGCATTAGAATAATTACTATTATTTAAATGTCCATACTACTCAAAGCAATCTACTTTTTCAATGAAATTCAATGAAATTGCTATTAAAATTCCAATGGTATTTTCACAGAAGCAGAAGTAACCATCCTAAAACTTGTACAGAACCACGAAAGATACTGAATAGCTAAAGCAATCCTGAGAAAGAAGAACAAAAATGGAAGCATCACAGTCCCTGATTACAAACTATATTGTAAAATTATAGTAATCAAATAGTATGGTTTTGGTATAAAAACAGACACATAGATCAATGGAATAGCATTGAGAGCCCAGAAATAAACTCACATATGTATAGTGACAAAAGAGTCAAGAATATAAAATCAGGAAAGCATAGTATCTTCAATAAATGATGTTGGGAAAACTGGACAGTCACAAGCAGAAGCATGAAACTAGGCCACTATCTTACAACATACACAAAAATCACCTCAAAATGGATTAAAGACTTCAATGTTTGACCTGAAACCATAAAACTCCTAGAAGAAAAGATAGGTGGAAAGCTCCTTGACATCACTCTTCGTGATGCTTTTTGGATCTGACTCCAAAAGGAAAGGCACAAAAGCAAACTAAAAAAGTAGGACTACATCAAACTAAAAAGCTTCTGCACAGCCAGGGAAATCTTCAACAAAATGAAAAGGCAGCTTACTGAATGAGAGAAAATATTTGTAAATCAAATCCGATAAGGGGTTAATATCCAAAATATATAAAGAACTTGTACAACTCAATAGCAAAAAGGCAAACAATCCAATCAAAAAATAGGCAGAGGATCTGAATAGACATTATTTTGAAGAAGATACACAGATGGCCAACAGGTACATGAAAAGATACTCAGCATCAGTAATCATCAGGGAAATGCAAAATTAAAACCAGAACGAGATGATCACTTCACACCCATCAGAATGGCTATTATCAAAAAGTCAAGAAATATGGAGTGATGTCAGCAACATGGTGGAGTGAGCAGTTTTCTTTGTCTCTCCCTCTTTGAGATACAACTAATTGGACGTTCATTGGTCAGCAAAGGATATACACACAGTATCTCAAAATACCTGAGAGACCCGTGCTGCTATACATCAGAAGTTGGACAGACTTCCCCCTGGGAGGAGGTGGAGATAGGTGAAAACTCTCCGACCCCTAGACAGCCTAGTGTCTGCAAGTGACTTTCTACCAGCAGACACACTCATAGCATCACCATGGCACCGAAGGCAAACAGGTGCAGCGGTGCAAACAGGTGACTACAGCCCTACCTAAGCCCCCTATGTTTGCCCCTTAGCCCAGTGGGAAAATCCATGGTCCCACAGCAGCCTCAGGGAAAGCCTCTACTCAGCATTAGTGGAGAGGCCCCACTCAGCATTCAGAATGCTGGGATGCCCCGGGGCAGGAAGATCTCAGTTGGGGAAGCAACCCGTAAGCCACCTCTGACTCAGAAACTCCTGCTGTGGCCCAGAGGGGGCAAAGTAGACCCAATAAGTCCATGTGAGTGGACGGTGGCAAGTTGGAGTCCCAGAGAGCCTGCTCCACAAAGGAAATGCAAGAGAACTGGAAAACAAGTGATAAAATGGCAGTGTTAGGCCCACACATTTCAATACTCACTCTAAATGTAAATGGACTCTCCAATCAAAAGACACAGAGTGGCAGGATGGATTAAAGAACAAGACCCAACAATATGCTGTCTCCAGGAAACACACCTCAGCCTCAAAGACAAACACAGACTCAGAGTGAAGGGGTGGAAGATGATATTCCAAGCTAATAATGAACATAAGAAAGCAGGTGTCCCCATACTTATATGAGACAAAGTAGACTTCAAAGCAAAACAGATAAAGAGAGACAAAGAGGGGCAGTTTATAATGATAAAAGGAACACTCCACCAAGAAGACATAACACCTATAAATATATACCAAAACAGGTGCAGCAAAACAGGAGCACCAAAATATGTAAAGCAACTATTAACAAAACTAAAAGGGGACATCAACAACAGTGCAATAACAGTAGGGGACATCAACACCCCATTACACCATTGGATAGATCATCCAGACAGAAAGTCAACAAGGAAGTTATAGAATTAAATGAAAAATTAGACCAGATGGACTTAATAGATATATATAGAACACTCCATCCAAAAAGAGCAGGTTACACATTCTTCTCAAGTGCGCATGGAACATTCTCAGGGATAGACCATATCTTGGGAAACAAAGCAAGCCTCAACAAATTCAAGAGGGTTGAAATGATAACAAGCATCTTTTCCAATGATAATGCTATGAAACTAGAAATCAACTACAAGAATAAAGCTAGGAAAGGGGCAAAAATGTGGAGACTAAACAACATGCTACTGAACAAACAATGGATTACTGAAGAAATTAAAGAAGAAATCAAATATTATCTGGAGACAAATGAAAAAGAAAACACACCATACCAACTCATTTTGGACGCAGCAAAAGCAGTCAGTCCTAAGAGGGAAATTCATAGCAATACAGGCTTACCTCAATAAACAAGAAAAATCTCTCTTAAGCAATCTCAAATGATACCTAACAGAATTAGAAAAAGAAGAACGAACAAAGCCCAAAGTCAGCAGAAGGAGGGCAATAATAAAAATTAGAGCAGAAATAAATGAAATTGAAACAAAAAAGACAGTAGAAAGGATCAATGAAACAAAGAGTTGGTTCTCTGAAAAAATAAATAAAATCGACAGACCCTTAGCCAGACTCAATAAGGAAAAAAGAGAGAAGACTCAAATAAATAAAATTAGAAATGAGAGAGGAAAAATCACAACGGATACCACAGAAATACAAAAGATCAAAAGAGAATACTATGAAAAACTATATGCCAACAAATTGGACAACCTATAAGACATGGATAAATTCTTAGACTCTTACAACCTCCCAATACTGAATCAGGAAGAAATAGAGAATCTGAATAGACCAATCACAAGTAAAGAAATAGAAACAGTAATCAAAAACCTCCCCAAAAATAAGAGTCCAGGACCAGACAGGTTCTCTGGAGAATTATACCAAACATTTAAAGAAGATTTCATACCTATCCTTCTCAAACTAGTCCAGAAAATTGAGGAAGATGGAGCACTCCCTAACACATTCTATGAAGCCAACATCACCCTGATCCCAAAACCTGACAAGGACTACACAAGGAAGGAAAACTACAGGCCAATATCACTGATGAACATAGATGCAAAAATCCTCAACAAAATTTTGGCAAACCGAATGCAGTAATACATTAAAAATATTATACACTATGATCAAGTGGGATTTATACCAGGGACACAGGGATGGTTCAACATCTGCAAGTCAATCAACGTGATACACTACATTAACAAAATGAGAAACAAAGACCACATGATCATCTCAATAGATGCAGAGAAAGCATTCGACAAGATCCAACATCCATTCACGATAAAAACTGTCAATAAAATGGATACAGAAGGAAAGTACCTCAATATAGTAAAGGCCATATATGACAAACCCACAGCCAACACCATATTCAATGGGCCAAAACTGAAAGTCATCCCACTGAGAACAGGAACAAGACAAGGGTGTCAGCTCTCACCGCTCTTATTTGACATAGTACTGGAGGTTTTGGCCAGAGCAATTCAGCAGGAAAAAGAAATAAAATGAATCCAAATAGGCAATGAAGAAGTGCAACACCCATTGTTTGCAGACAACATGATCTTCTATGTAGAAAACCCCAAAGAATCCATTGGAAGACTATTAGAAATAATCGACAGCTACAGCAAAGTTGCAGGGTATAAAGTCAACATATATAAATCAGTAGCATTTCTATGCTCTAACAATGAACTAACAGTAAAAGAACTCAAGAACTCAATCCCATTCACAATCACAGCAAAAAGAATAAAATACCTTGGGGTAAATTTAACCAAGGAAGTGAAAGACATATACAATGAAAACTACAAGACATTCCTGAAAGAAATTAATGATGATATAAAGAGATGTAAAGACATTCCATGTACATGGATTGGAAGAATAAACATACTTAAAATCTCCATACTACCTAAAGCAATCTACAGATTCAATGCTATCCCAATCAGAATTCCAATGACATTCTTTACAGAAATAGAACAAAGAATCCTAAAATTCATATGGGGCAACAAAAGACCCCGAATGGCTAAAGCAATCTTGAGAAAAAAGAACAAAGCTGCAGGCATCACAATACCTGACTTCAAAGCATACTACAAAGCTACAGTAATCAAAACAGCATGGTACTGGTACAAAAACAGATGCACAGATCAATGGAACAGAGTTGAAATCCCAGAAATAAAACCACACATCTATGGACAGCTAATCTTCAACAAAGGAGCTGAGGGCCTACAATGGAGAAAAGAAAGTCTCTTCAATGAATGGTGCTGGGAAAACTGGACAGCCACATGTAAAAGAATGAATATTGACCGTTCTTTTTCACCATTCACAAAAGTAAACTCAAAAAGGGATCAAAGGCCTAAAGATTAGACCTGAAACAATGTCTTCTAGAAAAGAATATAGGCAGTACACTTTTTGACATCAGTGTCAAAAGGATCTTTTCAGACACCACAACTGCTCAGACGAGGGAAACAATAGAAAGAATAAACAAATGGGACTTCATCAGACTGAAGAGCTTCTTCAAGACAAGGGAAAACAGGATTGAAACAAAACAATGACCCACTAATTGGGAAAAAATATTTAAGTTATATATCTATCAAAGGGTTAGTCTCCATAATATAGAAGGAAATCACAGAGCTCAACAACAAAAAATCAAACTAGTGGATCAAAAAATGAGCAGAGGACATGAACAGACATTTCTCCAAAGAAGATATACGGATGGCCAATAGACGCATGAAAAGATGCTCATCATCACTAATCATCACAGAAATGCAAATCAAAACTACACTAAGATATCACCTTATACCTGTTAGAATGGCAAAAGTAACCAAAACAAAAAACGACAAATGTTGGAGAGGTTGTGGAGAAAAAGGAACCCTCATACACTGGTAGTGGGAATGCGAACTGGTGCAGCCACTATGGAATACAGTATGGAGATTTCTCAAAAAATTAAAAGTAGAAATACCATATGACCCAGCCATCCCACTACTGGGTATCTATCCAAAGAACTTGAAATCAGCAATTCCAAAAGTACCATGCACCCCTATGTTCATCGTGGTATTATTTACAACAGCCAAGATGTGGAAGCAACCTAAGTGCCTATCAACTGACAATTGGATAAAGAAGATGTGGTATATATATACAATGGAATACAACTCAGCCATAAAAAAGGATAAAATTGTCCCATTCACAACAACATGGACGGCCCTTGAGGGTATTATGTTAAATGAAATAAGCCAAATAGAGAAAGATGAACTCTGTATGACTCCACTCATAGGTGGAAGTTAAACATATAGAGAAAGAGAACTGATTGGTGGTTACCAGGGGAAAGGGGGTGTGGGGAGAGGGCACAAAGGGCCAAGTGGTGCACCTACAACATGACTAGCAATAATGTACAACTGAAATTTCACAAGGTTATACACTATCATAATCTTAATAAAAAGTTTTTAAAAAGTCAAGAAATAACAAGTTTTGGTGAGCATGTAGGTAAAGGAAATCCTTAAGTGCTATTGATGGGAATGTAAATTGGTGCAGTCACTATGGAAAGCAGTATGAAGTTTCCTCAAAAAATAAAAAAGAGAACTACCATATGATTCAGCAATTACATTTCTGGGCATTTACCCAAGGAAATTGAAAGCATTAATCCAAAATGGTATCTGTACCACCATACTCATTGCAGCATTATTTACAATAACCAAGACATGGAAATAACTTAACTGTCCATTGATGGGTAAATGGATAAACAATATATACATACATACATACATACATATATACAATGGGGTACCATTCAGCCACAAAAAAGAATGAAACCTTATCATTTGCAAAAACACAGATGGACCTTGAGGGCATTAAGCTAAATGAAATAAGTCAGACAGAGAAAGATGAATACCATATAATCTCATTTATATATGTGGAATCTAAAAATAAGACAAACAAATAGATCCCAAAGTCATATAGACAAACAACAGATTAGTGGTTGCCAAAGGTTGGGAGGGAGTAAATGGGCTCAAAAGGTACAAACTTCCATCTATAAAATACATACGTCGTGGGGTTATAACGTACAGCATGGTGATCACAGTTAATACTGTTTTGCATATTTGAAAGTTACCGTAAGAGTAAATCTTAAAAGTCCTCATCACAAGAAAAAAAGAAAAAAAAACTATTATAACCATGTTTGGTGATGGACATTAACTAGACTTTTATGGCGATCATTTTGCAACATATACAAATATTGAATCATTATGTTGTACACTCCAAACTAATATAATGTTATATGTCAATTGCTTCCGTGAAAAACCAAACTAAAATAATAAATAAATGAAAAATATATCTAGAGTAAGATTTTCCTGGTCCTCTTATTTCAGTAAGATATCAAAAGAAACATTTCATATAATAATTCTTGTTCATTAGAGTTCCCATCTTTAATTGCAGAGAGGATCAAACAAGAAAAGTTCTGCCCAGAATTCAGTAGTAGACCTTACAGCAGAGCCCCGGATGATGCCACAGCAGGCCACTGGGTCATGGTGTTCTGCACTGGTTTAGAAATAGCAGATCTACTAAGAAGTACCCTTACATTATTTGAAAAGTCATTCTCTCTTTTCTTTGTTATAACTTCAGCACTCAGAAGCCTGGAAATTCAGAAAAGAGGATTTTTTTAAACAGTGAATTTTGCAGGTGTACCTGGGATAAATTTGATTCAACACTGAAGACGTGTTGTTGAAATAAAACTCTCAAGTTTCAAGGCAGGGCTATGATGAAATTGACCTCTAAATGAGTCTATTAAAAAAACATGCAATTGAAGATCATTACTGAGATCAGTTGTTATCAAGTTATACTATGCTAGCTCCTTTGGCTCCCCACCCCCTTTTAAATATCAGGGTTACTCAGAGCTCAATTCTGTATCCTTTTAATCCAATTGCTTCTCCTTAGAAAATTTATTTTGCCTCCACAGCTTCAGTTGTACACCAATGACGAACAATTTAAATCATTTACCTACCTTAAGCTCTTAGCTTGAGTACCCAGGTCTATTCAACAAGCTTAATTGAATTTTTCACAAATATTACAATCCATTAGTCTTAAAAAGGAGAGTTCCCAGTGAACCCTGATCCTTGAACTTGATACCAGTCTCCTTGAACAAACCACCTGAAAATCTGAGAAACATATTTAAACTCCATTCCACTCCCATATTAAGACCAGATTCTTTCAACTTTAGCTGCTAAATTTTCCTTTAAATTATTCTCTCTTTTCCTTCTTAGTTTAGACTGCTATATCTGAATACCATGACTGATTGGCTTACAAACAACAGGAATTTATTTCTCATAGTTCTGGAGGCTGGAAGTCCAAAGTCAAGGCACAGGTAGGCTTGATGTCTGATGGGGGCCTACTTCCTGGTTCATAGACAGCTGCCTTCTCGCTGTGTTCTCATGTGGTTAAATGGCGAGGGCTTTCTGAGGTCTTTTTTATAAGAGCACAAATCCCACTCATGAAGGCTCTACCCTCATGATCTAATCACCTCCCAAATGCACCACTTCCAAATACTGTCACACTGGGGGCTAGGACTTCAATATATGAATTTGGGGGGTGGGGACTCAAACATTAAGTCCACAGCTCCATCTTTTCTGAGGGCAAATTATTTTGCCTCAACTATGGCAATGGTCTCTCCATTTGTCTTCTTGAGTGCACTCTTGCATCTACTTTTTTGTTGATATAAAGAGGGTGGATTTTCTTTTAAAGTTTTAATTTATTAATGAATGACATGATGCCTCTTAATTGCTTTAACATATTCTTTTTAAAATTTTTAAATTTTTTTTGATTGGCTTTGAGCTAACATCTGTTGCCAATCTTCCTCTTTAATTTTTCTCCCCAAAGAGACAGTACATAGTTATATATTCTAGCTGTAAGTCATTCTAGTTCTTCTGTGTGGGATGCCACCACAGCATGGCTTGATGAACAGTGTAGATCCACACCCAGGATCTGAATGGGTGAACCCTGAGCCACTGAAGTGGAATGCATGAACTTTACCACTAAGCCACTGGGTCAGCACCTGATTTAACATATTCTTGTTGCTATTAGCATAAAATGCAACATTCTCATCTTGACCATAAAGGCTCTGCATGATCTGACAGCTGACCACTTGAGCACTTCGTGTGGTTCCAGCTCAATCTAAACCTCTGTGTTCAAGCCACCTTTACTCAGCTTCTACAATGTGCCAAGCTTCTTCATGGCTCTGAATCCATTTTTGTCTTCTTGTGGCCTGCTAGATTACATCAATTTCCTTTTTATATGCTTCTGTATACTTCTCTGTAGAATTCATCACAACCACAAATTCATAAATTACTTAGCTGCTCCTCTTTCCTCTGTTAGCATTTAAGATCCATGAAGGCAGATGTAACAGTTTTCCCACTCACCATTATATTTTCAGCGTCTAACACAGTGTCTTAAAGTAGCAGTCAATCAATAAATATTTATTGAATAAACGAATGAATGAATAAAACAAAATTTCAAGTTCCGCATTGAAAAATGCAATAAAAAATATATCAAACTCAGCCTGGGAAAAACTGAAAAGTGAAGCTTCCCTCTAAGTTTGGATTTCAGGAAATTTCTAACGGCAGGTGCTCAATGAATTTGCTCATCCATCTGCTTATTTGATGAACATGCATTTTTCTGAGCCCTCCTATGTGCTAAGAGCTCTCATGAACCCTGGAAATAGCTTGCATCACATAAAATGGCCTATCTATGACCAGTTGACAGTTGACTGTGTTTGTTATAGTTGATGAAAGGTATACTCCTCTTTCTGGAAATTAGAAAGTATTATGCCGTTGTATTCTTTTTTTGCTGTGATCAAGTTGTTTCTATCGTTTATTTTTATCCAGACAAGTTGAGTATGTTATCTTTGAAAAATTATAAATACTTCCTTTATACCTGAATATAAGCGGGGACATATTGAAGCTGGGGCAGCTAGAACATTCATTTGGCCCCTACAGAGGACTCCTTTAGCAAAGGAACCATTTGCTGTGATTCAGAAGAACTTCATTCTGTGTATATAAATTTCAAAAATGTACCTCAAGTGATTTACATATCTATTTTAAATAAAAAGCAATTAAAAGTCATGGTAGAAGTTAATCCACAAAGTAAAAGAATTTGAGAGCTTACAATAGACAAGATTTTTCACTAGGACTTTTCTTACAATAAGAAAGGTGAAAAAATTGGGGCAATTGTAGTCAATTATACTACATCCATATATCAATGGTAAACAACTAGAGTGTTGGTGGGGACTCTTTGCTTAAGGGTCAAAGCAGCAGAGACCCTCTTATTGGATAAGATCATGATCTGTGACCAAAAAAAAAGGATACTTTCTGATAAGTGAAAGCTATCTGGGGTGGATATTGTTGAAAACCTCAGACGTGTAAAATTGCCAAATTACAACTGGAAACAGCTCTAGGACTTTATAGTGGTCCAGGAAAGGAAAATTTTTTAAAACTCTGGTGAAAAAAAATTTTAAACATCCACACCATCTGATGTTATCAAATAATTCAGAAAAGTAGAATATATTATTGAATATTCCATTTGGTATAAACTATTGATGTTGATATATATTTTGGCTAAATTATGCAATTAAAATGTAAATTTCATATAGTGGAACATTTGAAATTTGATCAAGTTCTCTCTTTTTTAAATGAAACTGATTGTTCTATTGTTTCTGAGCTTTCAAAAGCTGTGACCAGGTGATATTTCAACTTTGGGAATATTTCAAATGAGAGCACAGAGGAGGCTTCTTACATCACGTGGTCAAGGCACCAAAGTGACTTGGTGTGTCTCTGATTATCCTTGACACTGATTTAGTAGTGGTAGAGTTCATTACCAGAAGTTTCTGTAGATGCTCAGCAAAATCAAGCCACCACTGTTCAAATACATGTATTTCCTAAGAAGAAATTTGCGACATATCCTTAGCACTAACACAGAACATGTGAGCTCTTGTTCAATGTTTTCTATAAAACATCTCTACATCTCTCCCAAGTGTCATAATTATGATATATAACTAGACCTGTTATGTTTCTTCTGTAAAGGAAATTAAAAATTCCAGTAAATAAATAGAATGAGAAAGGGAATATTGTAACTTGGAGGAAAAAAATGTGAAACAACAGGTAGGGAAGACAAACTCTTTCATTTAAGAAATGTGGAGTGATTCATTTCTGCCTCCGCATCTTTTGCTGACCTCACTGCTGAGTCAGGTGTTCTGTGAGAGTGGAGACAGCACAGTCACCTGTGCAGCAGTGCTGGTGCTCCTGTGCAGGCAGCCTGCCAGCAGTCATCGGGACTTCAGCTCAGGGCTGTTAGAAAACCATCAGGGAGATCATTAGACTTCACTGACAGCCAAGTTGGGACTTCAGATGCTTGTCAAATACCACCTCCTCTGAAATAGAATTGCTCCCTGCATTGTCTTATCAGGCCACCTCCAAGCTGCTAGCAGAGCCCTTAAAGAGCTGACCCCCCACCAGCCTGGCTTCTGAAAAGGCTTTACACAACTGTTGTCAGATCACAGATTTTCAAATGAAGACATTTTAGAGGTGACTGAGACTGTACCTCTATTTAATGTTTGGAGAAATGTCCTTATTCAGGAATGAATATGTCACTTCTGGTTTACGGGACCTATCCATTAACCACTATGAAGGAGGCAAGTTGGCTACAGTGTTGTTTCCAACATGGCACTCACCTAAATAATAATAATAGGAATAGGAATAGTAGTAGTAATAAAAATTATGTCTTATTGGGAGCTTACTATATGGGAGTCATTATACTCTGTGGTCATGCTACATCAACTCATTTATTCTTCACAGTCTCTAAAGCAATATTATTCCTCATAATCAACTGTGCATAATCTTAGAGAGGTTAAGCCACTTTCCCAAGATATACAGAGGGCAGAGTTTTAACTGACATTGGCAGTCAAGACTGAATGATGTCAACACCTTATCCCTGAGCCTGACATTTTGTAGTACTTCCTTTGCTACTCTTATCCTTGGGACCCTCCACTTATCCTACTGCACATTTTCCTACCAGCAGAGCCAGCCCCACCACAGACCTCTCTTTCCAAGGCCCTGCCCTCCATATCCAGTACCTTTCCCACCAGAACTAAACTGTCAATATTTTAAGCCAGTTTCATTAGCCATTCCCTGACTTGATCTTTTTGTTTCTAGATAGTCATGCACAGGCTTCTATGTCTGACTTCTGAGCCAACCACGAAGCTGACTCCTTAAAGTCTTATTCGAGTTAAAGAATTCATCAGCTTTCTAAATGTTCTTTGGAGTTCAGAAGACTATAAACACGGTTATGAAAACTCTGTAATCAAGCTGCTTCCAGTCCCTTTGCTTTTGTATGGTGGTTCCTCTTTGCCTTGTGTAATCATTTTCCACACTGTGTGATGAATCTTGCAGAGATCTCCACATCTCTTCCCTCTATTTCAATGTAGAATCAAACCCTCTGATTCTGAAAAATAATTTTAGAACTAGATTTAATTATTAAAAAAATATTTGTCATTTATATTGGACTTTGTTCTTTTTCTGTGCTTTTGCGATTAGTAGAATTTTCTAGCTCTATATTTATGATAAATAGGAAAGCTGTGATTCAAGATGTGTGAAAATGATATATTTTTAACCCTCTTGATTTCATTTCTTTGGAGCATACAAATCACATAGGAATTATATTTATTCATGTCAGGGTAAGTTAACTAAATTGTATGCAATGAATGGGCTTGTGCTAAAAGGCAAACAGCTGCTTCAGCCCACCCGCACACTCATACCTTTCCATGTATTAGATCATTTCTTTTCCATTTGGACCAAGATGGGAAAATAACAGAAGGGAAATTAAAGTGTTGCCTTATATTGTTACTGTTATTTTAGACAATATTGGAAACGTATTTTCGAATTTTCATGTTATTATTATTAGCTTTTAACTGTGTCACGTTAGAAACTCCTTTAAATAAAAACGACAGTATCACTGAACGCTTATTTTTTCTTGGCACTGATATAAGCTCTTTACATATAGTAGCTGATTGAATTTTTGAAACAACCTCAAGAGATAGTCTCTTTTGTTGTTGAAGCACCAAGAGGTTAAATAACTTGCCGAAGGTCACTCTGTTAGTAGTTCTTAGTGACAGCTCAAAGCCACCAAGAATCTGAATTTAAAGTCTCAACTCTTAACCCTTATGCTATTCAGATATTACAAAAGTGATTTGAAGTTATCTTGATCTAGTGCAAGACAGAAGTTTTGACAAGTCCTAAATATTCCTAAAATGATCAAGCCACTTATGTGTAGTTTTTAAACTCATTTGTCTCCCTACTTGAATATAAGAACTGTAGGTCATGGATCTTGTTCGTCTTATCCACTCTTATAGCCCCATTGCTTAAAATAGTGCCTGACACATAGCAGATGTCATTGGTATGAACTAGATGGATGAAAGCAAGAATGAGAGGGGATAATCCACATTCAGACAGGTGTCTATGAGCCTGATCATTGGTCAGGTTCAGTCATAGACTGTCCGCTAAAGCAGAAGATTCATCACATATTGGACATCTTTCATCAGGTAAGAGCACAGATCTATAAATGTTTATATTTCATTTTTGAATGTAAACAAAATCCAAATTGAAAACTTATAAGACATATTCCCCCTCCACAGACATTCTGTAAGTGTTGACCCATTTTCATTTGACATTGGGTGGAGAAGAAATTCATCTGGAGAAACAAATCTGATGTGAATATATCTGAAAAAAATTTTCCTGGAGTCCTTTATCCTCGAAATTTAAAAAGGATTAAAGAAACTTCTTTATTAGGTTTGCCTGAAATAGTTCTTACTTTTCAAAGCCAGTTTCTTTATTCAATTTTGACAAGTTTTCTTCAAATATATATTTGATTACAATTCTGTCTTTTTCATTCAGAATATCTATTATTTCAAAGTTTTATGTTGCAAATATTTATCCTATTTTCTAATTATTATCTGTTTTAATTTCCTGTAGAATCAACTTTCATATTGCTGGTTTGTTCATTTTTCTTTTCTTTATTCTAAATGTTTCTGGTAAACATACTTAATTATGAAAAAATATAATTTCAAATAAGATAAATAAATGAATCCTGGTTAGCTAAATAAGAAAAACATAAAAAATAGAGAAATGAAATTGGTAATATAAAATCAAATAACATAAAAATAGTAAAAACTACATGAGGATAGTGATAAAATAAATCACTTATCACAAAGTAAGTTTAGGAGAAATGCAACTTTAACTATTTTAAAAAATAAAAATAAAACTTGGTTCCTTTTTCTAAAGATAACCACCACTAGCTTTCTGGAATATTTTCTCTTCCCTTTCTCTCTCCACATACCCATCAGTACAATTGTGAACCTAAGATATAGTTAGATTTGGTTCCTGCATTGCCATTTGACATTATGATATGAAGGATAATCTTATATATTTAAAACTTATTTGAGAACTTAATTTCTGTGATGTTTAGTATGTTAATGTATGGACATATCATTTTTTTGTAGCCAAGCTTCTGTTGTTAGATATTTATGTAATTTCTAAATTGTGCTATTATAAGTGATGATACATGTCTTGTATATAATTTTGACAAGAATTTTTCCTCAGGATGAGTTTTGATAACTTGAACTGCTAACTCAATAGGCATAAATATGTTTTAGGTCTTTGATTCATGTTGCCATATTTTTTCAGTGGAAGTCATGACAATTCACATTCTCATGACCTCACAAAGACACAATCACATACTCCAAATTACGTTGGTTTTCTATGTTTGCAATGGCTTCCAATACTTAGATCTCACGAGAAATAAGTTGATCCTACTCAGCCAGATTTCCATGTGGAGTAATGCCGCTTATGCTGTTTGGGGCCTCTCAGAGCACTGCCATTGACTTCAACTGATCAACATAGGTGAAAATGTACCTACATATAGAGATCCTATCTTTCCTTCAGCCTACGCCCACTTCCAGCTCTTTCTAAAACAGTGAGTGCTATCAGTGCCTTCTGCACTTATTTCCTTTCAGACAAAAGACTTAGATAGGCCCTGATAGTTTTCTTCTCGGTTTAGCAGCCAAAAATCACCTAAGAATTGAACTGCAAGAAAGAAGAGAGTCTGAGTGGTGGCAGTGTGCCAGTTCACACACTTGCCTTGTCTCCAGACCAGTCAGTCTCAAACTGGAAAATCCTTTAGAATCACCTGCAGAGCATGTTAAAATACGTCGATTGCTGAGCCCACTTCCAGAATTCCCGAATCAGGAAGTCTTGGTGGGCTCTGGAATGTGTGTTTTTAACACGTTCTCATGTGATGCTGATACTGCTTGTGGGAGACCACACTTTGAGAAGCATTGTTCTAAACCTTATCACTCCCATATTGTGCAGGGTAGTTGCAGTTCTAGCAAGCTGTTCTCTACTAAAGTCAAAACTACTGCCATTTATTAGATTAGCAGAGACCTCATTTTAGTGCAGTTGAATGCCTTATCCTTCTCTCGTCATTTTTGCAAGTGTTGGTAATTTTGATGTAGATTTCAAAGTGAATGATAAGCAAATGTGTTCAGAACACCCTTTTATCTGGAAGGCTATTTCTCTTCTGATTTACCTTTTGCATTTCCTCCTTAATCTCTACTTTCTCATTAGTCCTATTCTAAGAACAGTATACATAAAATCTAACATCCAACGAAAAATATGGTTGGCAAAAGATTTAATGTTCTTAGAAGAAATATCTCATCCGAGAAGAAATATCTTATTTTAGAAGAAAAATCTTTCTATTCTTGCTTATTACCAAGCCAAAAAAACAAATAAACCAAAAGAAAGCAAAATTAATGTTTCTCAGTCACTTTTACCATGCTTCCCCAGCTGTTTTCTTTGTGAAGCTTCTCTTAATTTTTGGCTTCAATGATATATTTGGTGTCTCCTGATCCAGTGATTTTCATAATTCTTCCCAAGTCCATTATTAGAGTATTTGTGGATGTATTACTTTATTATCATTTTATACATGGATGAAACTTGAGGGCATTATGTTAAGTGAAATAAGTCAGACAGAGAAAGATAAATACTGTCTGATCTCACTTACATGTGGAATCTAAAAAAAGCTAAGCTCGTAGAAACAGAGAATAGATTGGTACTTGCCATGGGCTGAGGGGTGGGGAAAATAGGTGATGGTGGTCAAACAGTACAAATTTCCAGTTATAAGATGAAGTTCTTCCGGGAACCTACTGTACAGCATGGTGACTACGATTAACAATGCTGTATTGTATACTTGAAAATTTCTAAGACAGTGGATCTTAAATGCTCTTACCACACACAAAAATATGGTAACTGTGAGGTGATGGATATGTTAACTAACTTTATTGGGGTAATCATGTATATCAAATCATCACATTGTGCACCTTAAACTTACACAATGTTGAGTGTCAAATATATCTCAATAAAGCTAGTGGATAAAATAAAAGAAAAAGAGAAAAGAAAAAAACTTGAAGCATTCAAAAGGTCACGGTTTATAAGTTTATTCTAAATATTTTTAAAAAAGAAAAAATTTTATTATATCCCCAGAAAGATTTCAGCAGTAGACCCCTTTATCTATGGCTTTTATTGTTTTCCTTTCAAAGAATTCAACTCCCTCCCATTATCATGACTCAGTGAACAAAATGACTGTTGAAAAAGCACAAATGATTGTTATTGCAAGTATAGTTGTTACTCTCCCAGGATAAAAGTCCCCTTAAATATAGCAATGTCTCATCTGCACAGAAGTCTGAGTGAGAAACAGTCAGCCCTTGAATCTGAGAGGTGATTTTGGAAATGGAGAGGAAGAATGGATTTGACACATGAGGTATTACAGATTAGATATGGTTTAACATATACATAGGAACAGGAGAACAGGAAGAACGAGTTAAAGAAAGCTCTAGCATTAGAATTAGGGAAGTGAGTAGGAGTTGGTTATGCAAAATATGTAATGACTTTATTGGCAGATATGATGAGTTAAGGCAACTGCAGAGTATATGATTAAAAATGTTAAGCAAGGAGCAGGAAATGAGACACTGATTAGAAAAGCTGTAAAAGCTAGAGAGGAAGACCTAAGTACAAGCACACAAATCAATGACAAAAACAGATTTCTTTGTTAGTGAATGAGAAGAGAAGATATAAAACTGGAGATGCCAAGTCAATGGCTAAATTTAAGGAAGAAGAGAACTTGGCGTGTCCATGAAGGTGATGAGGAAGATGAGGGGTGAGAGGTGAGAGGAGACATTGGATAATGCTGGGTCTGTTGTGGAGATTTGGGTAGAGGAGATTTTCTGCAGAGCGGGTGGAGAAGGAAATAGAAATTATTCCTGAGGTTAGGAAAAACATGAAAACTGAAAAACGTAGAATAATATTTAGTTTGGCAATTTGCAGGAGATCTATGATGGAAATAAATTAGGTATATGAGGAGTTGGTAAGAAAGTAGAGTGAATATGCTAAAAGTTAATTTCTCGGATAGATGATAGATTATAAAACAGATAGAATGAATGCCTAGGATGACAGATGAGGGAATGTCTTTGGTAAAGGACAAGTGGCGTTTATTTTGTTTTGTTTTGAATAGAGGAAAGGCATTTCTGAAGAAGTCAGATGAGAAAATGAGTGCTACACAATATTGTCTAAAAAGGGATAATCAACTGAACGGGATTATCAAGGAGGCAGGAATCACTGGATCAAGAAAACACAGAGAAATATTACTCCCCTGCCACAAGTGCCCTCCCCCATGAGTGAGAGAAAAGAACAAGACGAAAGGATAGAAATTTCGAAGTAGAAAACTGTATGAGATTGCATGTAAAATAGCTGTCATTTTCTCGTCACAGGGTAAGCCTAGTCTACCGAGCTAGCAGGGGTGCTAGGAAGAGCAGGACCTGGTAAGAGAGGGAAAACTCTTCCAGCTGCTGAGGGACAAGATGAAATGAAGTGGCTATGTTAGGTAGGGGGAACGGAGGCACTAAAATCAAGTTTTATGATTTCTAAATCATGATTTATGGATCAATGAGACATGTTATATCGGTGGCCCTTTAAAATCACTATTTTTAAAATATGTTTTTAAAAAACATTTTTTCTAAAAAATAAAGGCAACACATATCCATGTGCATTAAACCAAAACATATTTTCAAAAACCTTATTTGCATTGATTTTTCTGAACATTAAAAACAACATAAACAGAATAATTTTCTTCGTACAGTTACTAAAGTTAATTTCTTACCCAGAGATAGATAGATACATAGGTGTAGATATGCATATAGATGTAGACATAGCTATAAATTAAAAACTTGTCGTTGATTTTTTAAAAATTCTATAATCTGATATTTTAATTTCATAATTCTAATTTCATAAAATTTTCTATAGTTTTATTCAAAGGTTCATTATACAGCTAATATATTTTAAATTGTTGACATGTTCAATTGAATCTCTGTAAAATAATTCAGATTTTCGGAAGATTCTTTCAATTGTAATGTTTTCTTTTAGCTGAAATGTGTAAGTATTCCAGCCAAAATATCATTTTAGGTACTCTTTTTTTTTGCCTGCAATTGAGTTACATTTTCAAACAAATGTTTTTTACAAGGCAAACCTCACGAAAATTGTTTCCATTACTCTTTTGAATGTTTATCCAAAGTGACATGCTGCCATGTAGGTCTCCTTATGTGAATGATTGCAGTAAAGCATATCAATTTATCTGATTAAATATTAGAGCTCCATCAGAAAAATATTGCCACAATTCAAGACATTCTAAAACATAATTCTATAGTTCAATATTAAATTTTGTAAACTATTGAGGTTTTACAGTTTCTCCCTTGCTTCTGTTTGGATAAGTTTCAATATCCTATTGTTTGCAAGTTGTGCTTTTAAAACAGCAGTGTTGAAAAAGCTTTAAAATCTAATATTTTGCCACTCTACTTACTGAACACTTCAATTATAGAATTAGTGAACTTTTTAAAGAGACCTATTGTGATATAATTTACATAACATAGAATTCATCTATTTAAAGTGTACAATTCAATTTTTTTTTCAGTATATTCACAGGGGTGTGCAACCATCATCATAATCAATTTTAGAACATTTTTATCACCCTGAAAAGAAACCCCACATCCGTTAGCAGTCTGTGATCATTTATCCCAGCTCTCCCAGCTCTGGACAACAATTAGGCTAATTTCTGTCTCTGTAGATTTGTCTATTCTGACATTTCTTGAATTCCTCCAACATGTGATCTTTTGTAACTGTCTTCTTTCGCTTAGCATAATATTTTCAAGGTTCATCTATACTGTAGTATGTATCAGTACTTCATTAATTTATTGTCACTTAACAGTCCATCCAGTGTGTGAATATACCAAATTTTGTTTATCCTTTCATCAGTTGATGGACATTTGGGTTGTTTCCACTTTTTGGCCATTATGAATGACACTACTGTGAACATTTGTGTGCAAGTTTTTGAATAGGCATATGACGTAAATTCTCTTGGGCATGTAAGTATGAGTAGAATTCTTGGGTCATATGATAAGTATATAACTTTTAAGGAACTTCCAGATTATTTTCTAAAAAGAGCTTTTTATGTTGCCACCAGCAGTGTCTGAGGGTTCTAATTTCTCCACATCTTCACCAACTCTTGCTATTGTCCCATCTTTTAATTATGGTCATCCTAGTGGGTGTGAAGTGATATCTCATTGTGCTTTTGATTTGCATTTCCCGACGGCTAATGATGTCAAGCATCTTTTCATACATTTAATGGACATCTTCCGTATACTTTCTTTAAACAATATCTATTCAAGAATTTTGCCTATTTTTAATTATTTGTTTTTTATCATTGAATTGTAAGGGTTCTTTATATATTATGGATACCAGACTCTTATTAAATATTTAACCTGCAAATTTTGTTTCTTATTTCATGGTTTGTCTTTTCGCAATCTCAATAGTTTTTAATTTTGATGAAGTTTATTATCTTGTTTATCACTTGCACTTTTGATGTGATATCTAAGAAGACTTCCCTTAATCAAAGTCATGACAATTTATTCTTGTGTCTTCTTCTAAGCATTTTATGGTTTTAGATCTTGGTTAAATGGGTAATTCATTTTAAGATGATTTTTTGTATCGTGTAAGGGAGGTGTCCAATTTCATTCTTTTGCATGTGAATAAGTACAGTATTATGTCAGGTAATGAAGAAAAAGATTCATGTTTAGAAGTTCACTGGGGAATTTTATTGTGAACATCTGCTTAACTGTATAAAGGAAGTGGAATTGGGCAGAGGAAATAATTGGGCTGTGATAAAATCCCTGCAAAGGCTACAGTCAATTTCATGAAGCAGAGATGGACTGTACAGTTGACCCTATTGAGGAGTCTGGGCTTTGGGTCTTTTGCATCAACTATTCATTGGATTTAGGCAGTCTCAGTGAGGGGCCATAACTTTGGGAAAGGCAGGTACTTTTGGCCGAGAGCAATTTCTTGGGAGGCATTCATGGGTCGTGAGGTGTGAGCTGTCAGCAGTCAAGATTATTACCAACTATAAAAATGAGTGCCTTGGTCCTAAAGGGGGTTCTGAATCCATTATAGCCTATGTCTTGTGCCAATTTGATGCACTTCTTTCTTCTAATCATTTTACCCTATTTAGAAATAGACCCTATTAGGATTCCGGTAGGTCATTTTTCCTGGCGAAATGGGCAAGAGGAAAATTAGTAGATGAACTTCAGTCCCTGCCACAGCTACTTTTGGAGTTGCTACTGTTATTCATCAAATTGCTCCTCTATCTTCCCTTCTCTCTTCCTCCTATTCTTTAACTAGCACCTCAGTTATGCTGGGTGGCTTACCTGGTGGCGTGACACAGATACTCAACTCTGTGTAGTTTTAGCTCCTGGTCACCAAGTCCTTCTCAAGCTGTGTCTGCTGCATTTGTCACTTTACCATTTATATTTTGGCAGGTAAGGACTAAGAAATACCCAAAATTAATACCTGAGTACCAAATATTCTTTCTTCCATCATTGTGCAAAGTCCAACCTCTTCCTGAAAATGAGAGTTAATTATCCCTGCAAGGATGGTGACACTTTTCCCTGTATGGTGGTCCCGGGCACAAGATGCCTGAAGTGGCTGAGTGACCACCATAGATTGAGGTTTAATGGGATTCTTCCTATGTCCCCTAATGGAAGAGTACTTATTCTCCTACCCTCAACCCCACCATTGGGAATCCTGGCCTCTCTCTGCATCCACAGAGCCTAAAGCACTGGTGACACTAAGCACAAATAAGCCAAGTATGGCATCAGGAGTCAATAAGTCACTCTCTACTTCCACTCTTTGTTTCCTGGATTTGTGCTTTTACCTACTGGAGCCATAACACGCATAATGGTCATTGATTTAGGGCATGCACTCTCTCCTGGAGAATTATGCCCATTCTCGCAAGATGCCATCTCCTAATTGAGGCTTCAGTTTTACCTTCAAGTGGCCTTTCTATCACTATAAATAACTGAAATCTCCCTGGGTGGTGCAATAGGTCCAATATGAATAAGTGTCCACTGTAGCACCACTTTCAATGTAACATGAGTCCATTGATCCAGTGCTACATTAAAAGAGATCCTACACTGTTGGATCAAACTCTCTTTAAACCTCAAATGGTGGTGTGGGCAGAGTCCACTTTATGTGTCACTTTTCATGCTCTGCCCCAGCCTACTTTGTCCTCAATTTTCCAGCCTTTTTCCTTCTAGCCTCCTGAGCATCAAGTATGTCACAGAGTGGTGCACATAAGTATACTTCCTGAAGTTCAATATACTGGGTGAATTTCTTACCACTGACTTTGAGGGCTTCACCAAGTGGGGTTCTACAGACTGTTTTCAGCTTATATTCATGTACCAAACAGACTCATCCATAAACCAAGTTTGCCCTTTTTCCACGTCTGCCAATTGGTCATAAGTATACCTTGACACAGCCATAAGTATGAGCTGAGGGAGGGATGCTGGTGCCACAGTGGCTGACATGGAGGTGTGGGTAAAACCCCATGGAGCAGGTAGCTTGTGCCTTCTGCCTAGTGCCAAATGCACCACTTTTACATTATGGTGTTGATTGCATCTGCTTATGATGAGCAGTTCTGGATATATGGTTACTCAGCATTCCATTATCAGTAGTTCCATCTTACTTAGACCCCAGTACAGTTCCAGTTCCAGATCCATCTGCTTGTTGATGAGTCAAATTGAAGAATTATATGAGAATGTTTAGTTCTTTTAGTCCAGTCACCCCAAGATGTAATGTTATTCTTAATTTACTCACCTGGAGAGGCAGTGAGAGAATTTCAGTAGCTTCCACATGTCTTTCCCTACATCATTAGGTCTTACCCCTAGGCTGAGGAACCAATGTTGGGGTTTGACTAAAAACAAAGTATGTACATTCCAACTTTACATTTGAGGATTAGGGAAATGATCATTAATTGGGGCCATACACACTATGGAAGCAGAATGAGCCAAATGTAGTCCATGACTCCATTTATTATCTGGCCTCTCTATATAAGTTCACTCTAAGAATGGGGTCTTAAGATGTTTCATGTCTCCAGCTATAACTGTCAGTTTGGACTTTGTGCCCAGTAATCTTCAAAATGTCTGAATATACGTCTTTCCTCAATATTTAGTTACTTGAGTAAATGATTGTAGATTCTTTGCAGAAGACTAGGAGAGTGATTACCATGCAGTGTGCTACATGTATGCATGTACATGCAGTGTGCTGTAGCATTGCAGGCTCTTCTACTTGTGGGATTTTCCCACAATGGGTTCCATAATTGAAAACCTACACAGTCACAGAAACTTTCCAAGGGTTCATAATTGTTGATTGTAACATTTTCCTTCAGCCTCATGATCATCCATCCTTGACTTAATTTAATTGTACAGGTTGAACAATACCCTTGTTGGCTGTCCATCCACCTTGTCCCTGGGTATGCCATGTTCTGCTAATCATCTTGATAGTACAATAGGTCAAGCCGTTTGGTTATCACTCCAAACTTGTCGCTTATTATGGTAATTCTGTAAAATTTTTATGATTTCCATCACTATCATAGAGTCCAGATGTATCATAACACTTCTTAATATCAGGTATGTCCTAGAGAGAACAGTCACCCCTGAGCTTCTCTGATGTTCTTCTCATCAGAAAAGCCCTTATTGCTTTGGTAATTGAAGTGTCTTTGACTGAAGAGTTTTCTTGCTTTTATATTATATCCCCTCTAGTATGCCCACTTTTCTGAATCTTTGTTCCTTTTTTACTACTGTCTGCCACCAGAGACCTGGTATTTCTACTTTCTGAGACTTTGGATAAATTTCAAAGCATGTTGTCGCTCTCTCCTTGGATCGGAGCTAGGAAATTAAATCCAGTATCATAGATGAATGCTCCCTTATTTCTAAACTCTCCAGCTTGATGTTTTACTCCTACTTGATCTAGCATGATATAGTATGGGATCCAGTACCAAGAATCCAGTACTGTTAATACTTGTCATGCTCCTGCCAGTACTTACTGGGTATGTTCTGAAGCTCCATCACAGTACATTTGCTGGGTCTGGACTGTGGTCTGACTTCACAATAGCTGACAATCTGCTCACCAGGAAGAAAGGGTCAGACCTGAGGGGCCTATGAGCAGTAACTAAGCAGTGGTCTCTGTACCCTCTTAAATCAAGGTGATGACAGTAGCCATCAGCAGAGAAGAAAAAATGACTTCTCCAGGCCTAGAAGGTTCAGCAGAATTTGAGTACTCAAGATTTTCAAGTGACTGATCCCAGATCTCCCTATTCCAAGTCTCAGGGTCCCACTTCTTCCCAAGTCTGACATTGGTATAGATGACCAACTGATTATTAGAATTCTGATTTTTCTGGAGCATCACAGCCATTAAACTTAATTCGTTGGATAGTTCTTTAATTTTGTCTGTTTGTTGCGGAAAACCTCTTTATATCTTGTCAAGAACATCACTTAGCCTCACTCTTAGCTTTCACACTTAGCCTTTAGTTGATGATCAGCCTCCGCTTTTCATTGCCTTTTCTCAGTATGTCTATAACATCATGAAGAGATACCCATTTCAGTAGTGCTTATAATCACTACATCTCAGAACCTCTCACATGTCCAAGATATTATGAGCACATTTCCTTCCACCTTTATCCCATATTATCTCACCATGGTGAACTTCTACACCATGCCAAGGCCTATCTTCCCCCACAAGTCATGGGTTCTCATTAAGTGATACAGCTCTAATATCCCACTCTCTTTCCTAGGACCACTTTTACTATCAACTGGCTGAGTTCTGGTTTGCTGAAAACAAATTCCAAGACAGAGATTTGAGTACAGATGTTCATTGGGAATTTCATTTGAATATCTGTAAAGAAGTAAAGAAAGCCAACTTTGGCAGACGGAGAAGTCAGGCTGTGATGAAATTGCCACAGAATACTCAGCCAACCTCACAGGGGACTCTGAAATCATAATTATCATGCTTACCCTTATTAGTTGTCCTCTCAAGACAAGGTGTCTGGGCCCTGTTATTCGCACAGAGTCAGTCATTGGATTTATGCTGCCCCCAGGGAGGGGTCCTAATTTTAGATGAGGCAGCTATCCTTGACCAAAGAAATTTTGGGGATGGAAGTCAGCCACAAGCTATAGTAGGTAATACTACCAGGGGACATGAATGTCAGTCCTGAAGGGGCAATCTGGTGGTACGACAGAGCATCCAGAAACTGTGTGCACACCGACAAATGAAAAATGCATTTCTCCCCCATAGTGTACTTAAGACAATTTGTTTTACTATAAAGTTATGCTGCATGAAAAATTGTTTTCATATTTTCACCACGAAACAAATAAATTTACCTTTAACTTTTAACCAGTTTACTGAAATATTCAAAATAATGTCAGGTATTTTATCTTTGAGAGAATGAACTCTTATTGCATGAATATGGTGAAAAAAATCACATCATAATTAGAACTCGCTTCACCAATTATCTATTTGAAGCATCTAATGACATTACGTTAAAACAGATATTACTTTACTGTTTGTGAAATTCTTTCTTTGCTGATGGTACTAATACATTAAAAGTATCACGTTACATTTTGCTTAAAAAAATACTTGTATTTAAAATGAGTGAGGTTAATTTGGAAGAACATTCATTTCATCTAAATGAAAAGTCGTAGTTCAGAGAGTGATATATAAATGCAACTTCTTCAGTTGCTCAGGTTAAATCCTCATTTTTGGTTTAAAATAACTACTGACAGGGGCTGGACCAGTGGCACAGAGGTTAAGTTCACACGTTGATCTTCAGCGGCCTAAGGTTCATGGGTTCCGATCCTGGATGCTGACATGGCACTGCTTGGCAAACCATGCTGTGGCAGGCGTCCCACATATAAAGTAGAGGAAGATGGGCACACATGTTAGCTCAGGGTCAGTCTTCCTCAGTAAAAAGAGGAGGATTGGCAGCAGATGTTAGCTCAGGGCTAATCTTCCTCAAAAAAAAAGAAAATAACTACTGACATTCAGTAGATGCTGATGCTTCTGTCACGGATTTGTCTTTATTAACAATTTTCTGTGGAAAATGGATATTTATAACTTAATTTTTCATTAAATATTTCTTTATTTTTATTTTATATCAATTATTTTTAATATATTAATTATATATTATATATTAATTATATATTAATACTTTATATTAATTTTCATTAAATATTATCTTTATTTTTATTAGATTTATTGTCATTGAAGTGATTTAAAATAAAAGAACATTACCAAATAAGAAAATAAAAAGTTACAGATTCATGCAATTTTGTGATACAAATGGCAAAAACAGTGTAGTGAAAGCTTGCGATCTTCTCTGTATATGCATTACAGAAAGACTGCTCTGTCTCTTTGTTCTATACTTACATATATCTAACCTGCAATTCCCACAGACCCGTGGTAGCTTCATGCATCCTACCAGTCTTGATCGACCAGATCAAATTAGGCTCACATTCCAAATATCCCACAGAGGCAGCAACATCTAATACTTCTTCCACTAGCACCCACAGCCCTTGGAGTTAACTGTTCACTAGCTGTTAGTGTCAAATCCCTCTGTTTATCAGCAGGTGCCTTGCCTGCTAGTCATTAGTTATGTAGCATTGGTAAAGGTTGTAAAGCAAAACTGGACAGCACTGATTCCTCCATGATTTAGAGAAATATTGAGTAGATTTCTGTTCAATACATTTGAGCCACACACGCTGTTGGATGACACCGTGACAAAAGAAGGAAGTACAAAATGGAAGTCTAAAATCCAGTCTTTTTAATGTAAGTAATAATACTTCCTCAAATTAAAAAAAAAATCTAGAACATAGCTTAAACTGCATTGGAAGCTGGGAAAACAGTTATTCACTGGGATTGTTACAATAAATGAATAAGTTTCAAAAGCAGCATGAAAATTCCAAATTTGCCATTAATTTGTAGAGAAATAGAGAAAGAGACTAGTGTGTGGCTCAAACATATTATATGGAAAATGCAAATAATGAAAGATATTCAAGCTGCCAAGGGCAATATTAGAACAGCGGAAGCCTCTGGGATCAAGAAAAGCAGAATTGGCAGAGACCACATTGCTGACATGGCTGAATTTGAGGGTCCTCAAAGAGTAGAAATTAAAATGAAGTAGCCAAACTCTTGGACTGGGAGAGTTTGGAGACTCCCAAATACATGCTTTGGATACCCCCAAACTCATGAAAATTGTTCTCAGAAATAATTGCAGAGGGTTTAAATGCTGAATGAGACAAGGATAAACTGACTTTTTTCTGAGACAGAAGTCTGACAAAGATTTTCACATACTGTGCATCAGGTTCTTACTGCACGTCCCATGTACATATCTCCCATAGTCCTCACAAAAGCACACACATGATGAAGTTACGGTGTCTCCTTTACACTGGTGGCGTATTTTGCTTCCTTGAAGATTTGTAAATGGTACCATACTCCCTGCTCTTAAGCTTCCCCACACCGTTGGGGACATTATGAGAGGGCATAATCAGTTCTGCTGAGACTGGTTAAATAGAGAGAAACATTAGAGCTGGAGGCCTTCCCTGTCTTTCTGCTCCACAGAGAGCATATGGGGGCTGTATCTGCAGTGAATGTGTGTTCCACGTGTGCACAGGGAGCTTTTGCCTGGCATACCCAGGGCAGCAGACATCCTTTTCCAAGAAAGCCCTGCACTGTATTTCTGAAGTTTCTGAATGTCTCACATGTTTATCCAAACTGTCCTTGAACAGAGCCATCACAGACCAAATGGTTGAGACTTTTCCATCTCTGAAGCTAATCTGGTCAGCACGGCAGGTCTATATGCTCTTCCACAGCGAGCAGCAACCAACTGTAAAAGCAGAAAATCTCTGTGTGTTTTTGGTACCCCACTGACTTTTATCTTGGAGGGAAAAAGGAATACTTTCACCAAGTGTTCAAGTTATCAATTAAATTAGGCTCTTTCAGTAATTCATTAGTGCAGTTTAAAAAGAGAAAAGCACAGACAATTCAACATATTTTCTGAATGCTGTAAACCGTGTATTCTTGAATCTTACCCTTCAAACAATATAGGTTGAGTCTAAATATTT
Organism: Equus quagga; assembly: GCF_021613505.1. Lineage (NCBI taxonomy): Eukaryota > Metazoa > Chordata > Mammalia > Perissodactyla > Equidae > Equus > Equus quagga. Next base: position 47,787,932 of record NC_060274.1, on the reverse strand, counting down.
GGAGCAAAGAGTTGGGATTGGGCAAGTTGGTAACCATGACTTCCCTCTCCTCTGTTTATTCTTACATAGTAGCTGTCTTGAACTATTGACAAATTGGTTTGGGCTCCCCTTGTGTTTTGCTGTCCAGAAGTACATGCCATTGTTTGTTTCCTCTCTTGATCCATTCTTGTTCAAGGATAAGACCTGTGTTGGTAAGTTTGAAATAACTGGCAGCTTCGGTCTGTAATAGGGCCAGCTACTCAGGTAACATGACCAAAGTTGATGAAAATTTAGACAACATTTTGGCAGAAGGTAATGTCTCTAACGTTCAAAGAAGTGATTCACTTTACAAATACAAAGAAGGGTGGAGGAGGAAGGAAAGGAGGAGGAGGAGTAAAGGTTAAATAAGCAAAGAGAAATGAAATCCTCAAAATGTTTAAAGTAACAGAAGGTTGAATATCAAGAAAGTATGTTGTAGAAAACACGGGACACAAACCAATAGTATTCTGGGTCAGTTGAAGCACATTTTTTTAAAAAAATAATTAGACTTTTGTAAAATAGCTGAGTTCATTTTCTTCTTCATGTATAAAATATATTGCAAGTGCAAGGTATAGTATCATAAAAGTAACAATCAACAAGTAAAATTCACAAGCGAACATAAACATTAGTTTTTATTTCTGTGGCTGCTGGTCACTGTTCATATTTCATTCATCAAACGATGTCACTAAAAATTTATGGCTTTTCATTTGCAGATTTTCCAGGGGTGCCCTCCATTAGTAAACACTGCCTGTTAAGACACTTCCTCATGGCTTACACTAATGGTTCTTAAACATTTTACTACACAGATCAGTAAATTTATGGGGAAGAATGCTGAAAATAAGATAAGGTTAACCATTTCTCATGGTATCAAATAATAGTATTAAAATAAGGCCTTGTCACCATTAATTTCAGATAAAAATAAAGAGTACAATACCTTTTTTTTAAAGATTTTATTTTTTCCTTTTTCTCCCCAAAGCCCCCCAGTACATAGTCGTATTATATTCTTTGTTGTGGGCTCTTCTAGTTGTGGCATGTGGAACGCTGCCTCAGTGTGGTTTGATGAGCAGCGCCATGTCCATGCCCAGGATTCGAACCAACGAAACACTGGGCTGCCTGCAGCGGAGCACGCGAACTTAACCACTCAGCCACGGGGCCAGCCCCTACAATACCCTTTTTAGAAAAGAAGTGATCTCAGAATAAAAATCTTAATAAACATGTTTGACAAAGTTACAATAAATATTTTAATAATAGGATATATAAAATACTGTGAAAAAAGTAACGTATGTATAATGTTGGGGTATGCAAAACCTTCTTGCTGACGTATCTCAAATATAGAGAAGGTACTAAGCAAATGTTAACTTTTTGCTGTCTGTGTTTCTTGAACCTTCCATAAAGGAATGTTATGAAATGTTATAAAATGTTATGTAGTGTTGATGGTAAAGTCTCCTTTGTACCATCCTCAAACTCCTTCTTCCACCATCTTTTGCCATATTTATTTTACTGAGGTTTGGTAAAAAACCTGTCCCTTCATCACACACACACACATGCATACACAATATTAGCAACTTTTTGAGTAGTAAAAATCTTCACATAAATGTGATAATATCGTACACAGTCTCTTGAAAATTTTTTATTCAATATAATATATTCTTCAGATTTATCATTGTTGATACAAGATCTAGTTTATGGATTTAATTTTCTGTATAGTTTTGCATTGTATGACTTTTTAACAATTTACACATCTACTTCCATTTTAATCCATATTTGGGTTGTTTACAATGTGCTGTGTTTATGCTGCAATCAACCATCATATATATGAATCCTTGTTAACAAGTGTGAATGTTTCCATATAGTGTGTATTTAGAGAGGAAATCCCTGGATTATAGACTAGTGTGCATTTTTAACTTCTTTGATAATGCCAGGTTTTCTCCAAAGTAGATGTGTCAATTTACATTCCTAAATATAGTTTATGAGAGTTTTCATTTGCCATTATCACCATGAACACTTGTTGTTGTCAGACTTTATGTTATTTTTGCTCATATGAAGTTTGTAAAGTGATATTTTTAATATTTACATTTATTAATTGCTTTCCCTAACATTTATAGAAAATTTTATTTTTCTGAGCTCTGAATTATTCATATTTTCTCCTCATTTTTCTTCATTGTTGTTTCATAGGAAATGTGTGCATATACAGAAACAAGTCAAAGAGGTTTGAAAATAATAATATATACAATATATAAGATATATATAACATTATATATGTGTATATATTCTTAGTTCTATCATTTGTCTGTAAATTAATTATTTTCAAAATCCTTAGAATTATTTTTCTCATAGATTTTGTTTATGATATTTTTCATGGAACAAAATACATTTTCATATTAATTGTCTTCAAATGCCTCTATTTCTTTATGATTTTTATTTTATACATTTTATTTTATATGCAATTAGTATCTTCCTCATCACATATGACATATTTAAAAGTTTTACCATTTTTCTTAGAGTTTAATTAATCTGGGCATTATTTTGCCTATAGATATGCAGGATCAAATTTGATTTTTTTCCCCACATAAGTTTATCCAGTTAATCTAGCATCATTTATTAATTAGTTACTATTATGTTCATTGTTCCATTGATGTATTTTCCTATAATTTCCTATTCACAACTAGTTGTATCATAGTGTTTAATTAAAATTTGGAACTAGTGAAAATTTATCATTTATAATTTCAAAATTATGTTTAAAAGTTATCCCTCGGAGTTTAACATTAATTTTAATGTCAGCTAGTAAAGTTTCACAAAAGCAAATTTTTGCATTTTTCACTGGAGTTGGATTGAATTTATATATATTGTTTTGTGAAAATCACCATTTTTACCGTGTTTATTGTTCCCATTTATAAGGTACTTCAATTTATGTGTTTTAGGCCTTCTATCACATATTTTTATGAGGTTTATAACTTTCTTCACACATTCCTATATTTTGTAAGATTTCTTCCTAGATACTTAGCAGACTTTATTGATACAATCATGGAACTATTTTTTTAAATAGTTAAATTAGACATTGCTAATGCATAGAACTAATTTTTTTTATTGAATAAGTAGTTAGTGATTTTATTTATTAGTTTAAATTATTATTTGTACATCTTATTGAACTTTTCTAAAGGGATGGTCTTAATGTTTACAAATAATGACTAGTTGTTACTTGATTTCTAGTGTCACATGCTGGAAACTAGTTTTGACTTCATGCTAACATCAGCCTCATAAAATTAGTCGTGAGGCTTTCTCTCTCTTCTGGAAGAGATTGCATAATATGCAACATCTGCTAATTGAAAATGTAAAAAAAAGAAACACATATTTGCACCTGGTGCTTTTGATTATATAGTTTTTTAACTTGTGATTGAATTAGTAACCAGTTTTAGGCCTATTTTCTTTTTCATATTGTCTTTGATTAAATTCTGTAAATGTGTATATGTAGCAAGTTTTTCCTTTACTTAGGCTTTTTATGTTTAATTTTCAAAATTAAAACCAATCTCTGCTGATTCTCATTCATTTCCCTTAATTTATTCTTATATTTCTTCTCTTTTTTCCCTTGATCAAGTGATCAATTACAGCTAGATTATCTATTTTATTAATATTTCCAAAGAACCAGCTTTTTATTTTGTTGATGCTATCAATTGTTCTATTGATTTTCTATTCCCTTTTATTCTTTTTTTAATTTTAATTTTTATAGCAGTAACACTGAATTATAACATTATATAACTTTCAGATGTACATCATAATATATTTTGAATTCTGTGTAGGTTACATCACGCTCACTACCCAAAGACCAATTATAATCCATCACCACACATGCGCCTAATCACCCCTTTTGCCCCTCTCTGTCCCCTCTTCCCCTCTGGTAACCACCAATCCAATCTCTGTTACTGTGTGTTTTTTTGTCATTGTTTTTATCTTCTACTTAAGAGTGAGATCATATGGTATTTGACTTTCTCCCTCTGACTTATTTCACTTAGCATAATACCCTCACAAATGGCCAGATTTCACCATTTCTTATGGCTGAGTAGTATTCCATTGTGTTTACATACCACATCTTCTTTATCCATTCGTCCCTTGAAGGGCAACTAAGTTGATTCCAAGTCTCGGCTATTGTGAATAATGCTTTGTTGAACCTAGGGGTGCGTGCATCTTTATGCATTTGTGTTTTCAAGTTCTTTGGGTAAATACTCAGCAGTGGAATAGCTGGATCATAGGGCAGATCTATTCTTAATTTTCTGAGGATACTCCATACTGCTTTCCGTAGTGACTGCACCAGTTTGCGCTCCCACCAGCAGTGTACGAGGGTTCCTTTGTCTCCACATCCGCTCCAACACCTGTTGTTTCCTGTCTTGTTAATTATAGCCATTCTGACCAGAGAGGCGATATCTCATTGAAGTTTTGATTTGCATTTCCCTGATAGTTAATGATCTTTAATGTGTTTTCATGTGCTTGTCGGCCATCTGTATATCTTCTTTGGAGAAATCTCCATTCAGCTCTTTTGCCCATTTTTTAATTGGGTTGTTGGCGTTTTTGTTGTTGAACTGTACGAGTTCTTTGCATATTTTGGATATTAGCCCCTTATCCAATATAGGGTTTGCAAATATCTTCTCCCAATTGTTAGGTTGTCTTTTCATTTTGTTGATGATTTCCTTTGCTGTGCAAAAACTTTTTAGTTTGATGTAGTCCCATGTGTTCAATTTTTCTTTTGTTTCCCTTGGTCAGTCAGACACGGCACGTGAAAATATTCTGCTCAGATCCATGTCAAAGAGCATACTGCCTATGTTTTCTTCTAGAAGTTTCATGGTTTCAGGTCTTACCTTCAAGTCTTTAATTCATTTTGAGTTTATTTTTGTACATGGTGTAAGATAATGGTCTACTTTCATTCTTTTGCATGTGGCTGTCCAGTTTTCCGAGCACCATTTATTGAATAGATTTTCCTTTCTCCACTGTATGCTCTTGGTTCCCTTGCGCACATTAGCTGTCCATGTATGTGTGGACTTACTTCCGGGCTCTCCATTTTGTTCCATTGATTTGTGTGTCTGTTTTTGTGCCAGTACTATGCTGTTTTGGTTACTATAGCTTTGTAGCATATTTTGAAATTTGGGAGTGTGAAACCTCCAGGTTTGGTCTTTTTCCTCAGGATTCCGTTGGCTATTTGGGGTCTTTTGTTTTTCCATATACATTTTAGGATTCTTTGCTATATTTCTGTGAAAAACATTGTTGGGACTTTGATAGGGATTGCATTAAATCTATAGATTGCTTTGGGAAGTATGGACATTTTGACTATGCTAATTCTTCCAATTCAAGATCACAGAGTATCTTTCCATTTATTTGTGTCTTCTTCAATTTCTTTCAACAACTTTTTATAGTTTTCTCTGTACAGATCTTTCACCTCTTTGGTTAAGTTTATCCCTAGGTATGTTATTCTTTTTGTTTCAATTGTAAATGGGATTGTATTCTCCATTTCTATTTCTGCTACTTAATTGTTAGTGTATAGAAACACACCTGATTTTTGTACGTAGATTTTATATCCTGCAACTTGACTGTATTCATTTATTATTTCTAAAAGTTTCTTAATGGATTCTTTAGGGTTTTCTATATATAAAATCGTGTCATCTGTAAATAGTGACAGTTTCGCTGCTTCTTTTGCAGTTTGGACCCCTTTTATTTCTTTTTCTTCCCTGAGTGCTCTGGCTAAGACTTCCAATATTATGTTAAATAAGAGTGGTGAAAGTAGGCATCCTTGTCTGGCTCCTATTTTAGAGGGATAGCTCTCAGTTTTTCTCCATTGAGAATGATATTAGCTGTGGGTTTGTCTTATATCATCTTTATTATGTTGAGGTATTTTCCTTCTATACATATTTTATTTAGAGTTTTTATCATAAATGGATGCTGTATCTGGTCAAATGCTTTCTCTGCATCTATTGAGATGAACATGTAATTTTTATTCCTCATTTTGTTAATGTGGTGTATCACATTGATTGATTTGCAGATAATGAGCCATCCCTGCATCCCAGGAATAAAACCCACTTGATCATGATGTATGATTTTTTTTTCATGTATTGTTGTATTTGATTTGCTAGTATTTTCTTGAGGATTTTTGCATCGATGTTCATCAGTAATATTGGCCTATAATTTTGTGTTTTCCTTGTCTGATTTTGGTATCAGGGTAATATATGCTTTGTAGAATGAGTTAGGAAGCATCCTTTCTTCTTCAATATTTTGGAAGAGTTTGAGAAGAATAGGTATTAAGTCTTTGAACGTTTGGTAGAATTCACCAAGGAAGCCATCTATTCGTGGTCCTTTATTTTTTGGGAGGTTTTGATTACTGTTTCGATTTTCTTAATGATGATTGGTTGATTCAACTTCTCTACTTCTTCTTGACCTAGTTTTGGACGGTTGTATGATTCTAAGAATTTATCCATTTCTTCTACATTATCCAATTTGTTGGCATATAGCCTTTCATACTATTCTCTTATAATCTTTTGTCTTTGTGAGGTGTTTGTTGTAACTTCTGTTCTTTCATTTCTGATTTCATTTATTTGAGCCTTCTCTCTTTTTTCTTGGTGAGTCTAGCTAAAGGTTTGTAAATTTTGTTTATCTTTTCAAAGAACCAGCTCTTGGTTTCATCAATTTTTTCCATTTGTTTTTAGCCTCTATTTCATCTATTTCTGCTCTGATTTTTATATTTCCTTCCTTCTGTTTTGGTGCTTTGTTTATGCTTCTTTTTCCAGTTCCTTTACATGCACTATTAGATTGTTTACTTTGGAGTTTTCTCGTTTGTTGAGGTATGCCTGAACTGCTACAAACCTCCCTCTTAGAACCACTTTTGCTGTACCCCACAAATTTTGACGTGTCGTATTTTCATTTTCATTTGTCTCCAGGAATTTTTTGATTTCTCCTTTGATTTCTTCATTCACCACATCGTTGTTCAGTAGCATTCTCTTTAATCTAGACATTTTTGTGGGTTTTCAGATTTTCTTCCTGTAGTTGATTTCTATTTTCATATCTTTGTGGTCAGAAAAAGATGCTAAGTATTATTTTGATCTTCTTAAATTTATTGAGATTTGTTTTGTGGCCGAATATGTGATCAATGCTGGAGAATGTTCCGTATGCATTTGAAAAGAATGTGTATTCTGTGGTCTTTGGATGGAATGTTCTATATATATCTACTAAGTCCATCTAATCTAATGTGTCGTCTCATGCCAATGTTTCCTTATTGATCTTCTGTTTGGACGATCTATCCATTGGTGTACATGGAGTGTTAAAGTCCCCTACTATTATTGTGTTACTGTCTATTTCTCCTTTCATGTCTGTTAATAATTGCTTTATATATTTAGGTGCTCCTATGTTGGGTGCATAGATATTTATAAATCTTATATCTTCGTTGGATTATTCCTTTTATCATTATGTAGTGCTCTTCTTTTTCTCTTGTTGCAGTTTTTGCTTTAAAGTCTATTTTTTCTGATATAAGTATTGTTACCCCCACTTTCTTTTCTTTGTCATTTTCATAGACTATCTTTTTCTATCCTTTCACTTTCAGAATGTGAGTGTCTTTAGTTCTGAAGTGTATCTCTTGCATGCAGCATATATATGGGTCTTGTTTTTTTATCCAATTGGACACCCTATGTCTTTTGACTGGAGCATTTAGTCTATTGACATTTAAAGTAGATATTGATAAATATGCATTTATTGCCATTTTGTTACTTTTTTTCTAGGTGTTTTAGTAGTTCTTCTCTTATTCTCTTTCCCACTTAAATAAGTCCCTTCGGTATCTCTTGTGCAACTAGTTTCTTAGTGATAAACTCCTTTAATTTTTGCTTGTCTGGGAGGCTCTTTATCTCTCCTCCCATTCTCAGTGATAACTTTGCTGGATAGAGTATTCTTGCTGTAGGTTTTTTCCTTTCAACACTTTAAATATCTGTTGCCACTGTCTTCTAGCCTATAGGGTTTCAGCTGAAAAGTCCACAAATAGCCTTAGGGGCTTTCCTTTGTATGTCACTTGTTGCCTTTCTCTGACCACATTTAGGATTCTCTCTTTATCTCTAATTTTGGACATTTTAATTATAATGTGTCTTTGTGTGAGCCTCTTGGGCTTCATCTTATTTGGTGCTCTCTGTCCTTCTGTACTTGGATGTCTGTTTTCTTCCTTAGGCTAGGAAAATTTTCAGCTATTATTTCTTCAAATAGGTTCTCTGCCTCTTTGCCTTTCTCTTCTTTTTCTGGGACACCTATAATACAAATGTTAGTGTGCTTGATATTGTCCCAAAGTCTCCTTGGACTGTTCTGATTCTGTCTAATTCTTTTTTCTTTTATCTATTCAGCTTGGGTGATTTCCTCTAGTATTTCTTCCAGCTTGCTGATCCATTCTTCTGCATCATCTTCTCTACTATTGAGTCTCTCTAGTGAAATTTTCATTTCCAGTATTGTATTCTTCATTTCTGATTGGTTCTTTTTTGTATTTTCCAATTCTTTGTTGATGTTCTCACTGTGCTCATCCAGTCTTCTCCAAATATCAGCGAGCATCCTTATGAGTTTTTGTTTGAACTCTTTGTCAGGTAAATTGCTTATTTCTGTTTCATTTAGTTCTTTTCCTGGGGATTTGTGCTGTTGCCTTGCTTGGAATGTATTCCTTTGCTTCCTAATTATGCCTCTTTCTGTGTGCTTATATCTGTGTATTAGGTGAGTCAGCTAGGTCTCCTGAGCTTTGAGAAGTGGCCTTATGTGTGAGATGCCTTGTGAGCCCCAGCAGTATGCTTTCATCTTGTCACCAGTCCAAATGATCAGAGAGTGACCTCTGTTTAGGCTACTTATGTCCTTCCACTGTGGCAGGGTTGCTCTTACTGCAGGTACCCAGGGAGTCTAGTCTTTCCGTCCCTGACCATCTATTTGTAAATCAGGTTTGGGGAGCCCCAGGACCATTGGCTGCAATGTCTAATAGCACACTCCTCTTGCAGTTTTCCTGTTAATTCAGTATGTACCCAGTGCAGTTGGTTGCTAGACAGGGGCTTACAGTTGCTGTAGGCCTCAGGCCTGTAAGGCTGTTGTCAGCTTTATTAGGATTGTAGCTGAGCAGGGCTGTCTCTAGGCACAGGAGCACCCAATTGTTTCAGGCTTTGTAAAGTGGAGCCAATCCTCTTTGCGGCTGATTATGAAGCACAGGTCTTCTGCCATTGATAAGCCCCACTCCCCACAGGCCCAGACACACCATCAACACATCCGTGGTCCATGCACACTTCCAGACCCCCTGTATTGTACTCAGTTGCCCTGCTGCAGAGGCCCTCACCTCTCCACCAATGCCCCACACAGTTCGCCTGGTCCTTACACAGGCCCTGCCCCACAGAGGTGGACACACTCGTCTGCCTGTAGAGGATGAAGGCACCCAGTCTATGCAGGCCAACAGGCAGCCTGAAGGTTGGTCTCTAGGTCAGGCTGCCTGCTCTGGCTGAACTGGATTAAATCTGTGTTCTAGTGGGTGTGGCAGACTCCTGGGCTATCAGGCCAGGGGAAGAACTTCAATGGTATCTGCCAGCATCTGTGTCAGCGTGCCTGTACTAGGTTATAACAATGGCTGACACCAAAGTCTCAGCTCAGTCACTTCTTTTCTTTCTCTTTACTTGAAAGATTTTTTCTGTTTTTGAAGTTTTGCAGCTTCTCTCTGAAGACACATTTTATTTACCCTTTCTTGGGATTTACCATATTTCTTCAATCTGATGATTATGCATATTATTATGTTTGGAAAAATTAACATTTTTTATTGAGGTCAAAATAGTTTATAACATTGGGAAATATCAGTTGTACATTATTATTTCTCACTCACTGTATAAATACATACCTTCACCTCTTGTGCCCACCTATCAACCCCCTTCCCCTTGGTAACTACTAAACAGTTCTCTTTATCCGTATTTTTGTTTATCTTCCACATATGAGTGAAATCATACATTGTTTGCCTTTCTCAGTCTGGTTTATTTCACTTAATATAATACCCTCGAGGCCTATCTATATTGTTGAGAATGGGACCATTTTGTCTTTTTTATGGCTGAGTAGTATTCCATTGTATATATATACCACAGCTTCTTTATCCACTCATCAGTTGATGGGCATATGGCTTGCTTCCAAACCTTGGCTGTTGTCAATAATGCTGCCGTGAACATAGGGATTCATAAATCTCTTTGAATTGTTGATTTCAAGTTCTTTGGATAAATACCCAGTAGTGGGATCCCAGGTCATATGGTATTTCTATTTTTAACTCTTTGAGAAATCTCCATACCATTTTCCACAGTGTCTACACCAGTTTGCATTCCCACCAGCAGTGTGTGAGCATTCCCTTTTCTCCATAACTTCTCTAACATTTGTTATTTTTTTGTCTTGGTGATTATAGCCATTCTAATAGATGTAAGTTGGTATCTTAGTGTAGCTTTGATTTGCATTTCCCTGATGATTAGTGGTGTTGAACATCTTTTCATGTGCCTATTGGCCATCTGTATATCTTATTTGGAAAAATGTCTGTTCATATCCTCTGCCACTTTTGGATTGAGTTGTTTATTTTTTTGTTGTTCAGTTGTGTGAGTTATTTATATATTATGGAGATTAACCCCTCTCAGGTGTATGATTTGCAAATATTTTCTTCCAGTTGGTGGGCTGTCTTTTAGTTTTGTTCATGGTTTTCCGTGCCTTACAGAACCTCTTTAGTCTGATGAAGTCCCATTTGTTTATTTTTTCTTTTGTTTTACTTGTCTGAGTAGACATGGTATTTGAAAAGATCCCTTTAAGATCAATGTCAAAGGCTTTACTGCCTATATTTTCTTCTAGGAGTTTTATGGTTTCACATCTTACCTTCAAGTCTTTGATCCATTTTGAATTTATTTTTGTGTATGGAAAATGATAATGGTCTACTTTCATTCTTTTACATGTGGCTGTCCAGTTTTCACAAAACCATTTATTTAAGAGACTTTCCTTTTTCCATTGTACGCTCTTAGCTCCTTTGTCAAAGATCAGCTCTCCATATATGTGTGGTTTTATTTCTGGGCTTTCAATTCTGTTCCATTGATCTTTGTGCCTGTTGTTGTGCCAGTACTATGCTGTTTTGGTTGCTATAGCTTTGTAGTATATTTTGAAGTCAGGGATTGTGATGCCTCCAGTTTTGATCTTTTGTCTCAGTATTGCTTTAGCAGTTCAGGGTCTTTTGTTGCCCCATATGAATTTTAGGATTTTTTTGTTTGATTTCTATGAAGAATTCATTAAGATTCTGATTTGGACTGAATCTGTAGATTGCTTTAGGTACTATGGACATTTTACTATGTTTATTCTTCCAATCTATGTGCGTGGAATATCTTTCCATTTCTTTATGTCATCATTGATTTCTTTCAGTAATGTCTTATAGTTTTCATTATACAGGTCTTTCACCTCCTTGGTTAAATGTATTCCTAGATATTTTACTCTTTTTGTTGGGGTTGTAAATGGGATTGTATTCTTGAGTTCTCTTTCTGTTAGTTCATTATTAGAGTATAGAAATCCAACTGATTTTTGTAAGTTGATTTTGTGCCCTGCAACTTTGCTGCAGTTGTTGATTATTCCTAATAGTTTTCCAATGGATTCTTTAGGGTTTTCTCTATATAAAATCATGTTATCTGCAAACAGCGAGAGTTTTGCTTCTTCATTGCCTATAAAAATTCCTTTTATGACTTTTTCTTGCCTAATTGCTCTGGTTATCCAATATTTTTATCCTGTTCAATATTACCTTCCCCATTTTATCTCTAGTCTCTCCTTCTTATCTCCTATTAAATATATGATGGAACTTATTCTCTTAACCCATTGCTTTTAACTTTCCTTCATATTTTTGGTATCTTTATCTCTTTGTGCTACATTCTGAGTAATTTTCTCATATTTACTGATCGGTTTAATAATTATTTCAGTAGTATTGACAGAACCATGATTTAATCTTATAGGTTTAATTTATTTACTTTGATTTCTGTCTTTCATTTTGACTTCAGGGGCAGAAAATGGGAATAAACACAAGTCCTTATCTGTCCCACACTGTTATTACTGGAATAGATATGGTTTGCTCCTGTTTATTTAGTTTTATTTTTAATTCTTTTTAATGTATCCAGCTCCTGTGAACCTAAAATCTAAATAAAATTAGGACCATAAAATTATAAATGTATAATATTTTCATAAAATCGTATAGTGCAAATCAGCATCATACTCTCTTTCTTCCCACTCTTCCAAAGTCTCCATTACCCTGTAGTGTTTTCCTTATTCCTGCAACTTCCTTTTTTTTCACTTTCTTTAATGTTCTTTAAATGAATAAAAGCTATTTCTTTAATATTGATATATCATATGTACTGATCTTTATTTTTGTTGCAAATGATTTTTCTATTATACTTTTGAATGGTTTTTAGGTTCTTCTGACCAAATCTTCATGTTCTCGGAATTTAAAGACATTTTAATATACTATTTCTTTCTCTCTTATAGTTAAGTAGATTATTTCCTTTGCAAAATCAGATATTTGTACACATACACACCTCACTTGAACATCTACTTTTGTGACATCTATTTCCCCTAATCTTTCTTTTCTTCTACTAATCACCATTTTGACTTGCCAAGGCTCAGCTGTTGTTATCGCCCAGGTAACCCTCACTGTGCCTTGAGGGAGAGGATGCAGATATCCCTTGAGGTGGAAAAAACATATTTCAAGTTTCCTCTTTTATCTTCAGGCTAATGTCTCTGCCTATAGCAGGTGACATTGCAGATTGCACAAGGATTAAATACCTGCTGACTTCACCCAGTATGTATATTGTTTTACAATGTGACGTGATTCCTCAATAAACATATTCTAGATTTTTTTTCTAAATCTTGAGTTTCTAAGGGCTGGTTTCTTGCAATTAATTTGAATACTCTCATATGATAGAGAAGGAGAAGTATGAGGTGTTAGATGTCTCAACATTTTTTATAAAATGAAATTTATGAGTTATGCATACCTTTTTGGATGTGTTTTATGATTTCACAACCACTAAGAAACTTTTGCTCATGCTGCAGAAAATCTCTGTAAAATAAATTAAGAGTTTTGAATAAAATAACCTACTGCCCTTTGAATAATTTTTCTTATGGCAATATCTGTCAGACTTTTTCATTGTTAAACATAAGTGGTTAGATTTCTTATTCTTATTTTAGAAAACGTATTTTTACTGACATTAAATGCACTCTTGAGAATGGTCAGTGTGAACATCACCAAGATCCAGAACATTAAAAAAAGTTAGACATTTCTGTTCTTATCTAGAAGGAACGCTTTTAACTGAGCTGAATTGAAAAATACACACATAAAGTCTTGAATGCATCAGTTTTATTTTTAGTCTGTGCGGTAGATATGCAGCGCGGTGGTGGAAGTTGTGTTTGGATTAGAATCCCGGAATTTGCATTAAAAACCACCAGGTTTTGCACCTGCATGCTTCCCTAGGGTAATTTAATGTTACAATTTCTGACAAGATAATTCCATCTTCCCTGTGGCTGACTGTGCAGGAAGCTGCTGGGAGAAAAATAAATGTGAACCTACAGTGGAGTAAGAAAAATGGATTTAGCTAACGTGAGCTTAGCACATGAGCCAGACAACTCCAAATTGGAAGAGAATGGCAAAACAAGATACGGAGTCCAAATCATAACTTTGTCTTTCTCTCACTTCCAAAGGCCCTGTGTGGTGTGTGTACAGTGTGTCTGCATTTTGTGCGAATTGCTGCACGATTTGCAAAATAGTGACTTTCCTGTAGGAGGAATTTTCTGTAGCAGAATGGCCACATTTTAGGACAAAAAGAAACTATGTCTCAATCTCTTCTGAGAGCACTTAGGAGTAGTGAATTAAAACATAGCATTTCTTGCTTCAAGCAGCTAAAGAGATAAAAGATTAAACTTCAGCTGTTGAGATGTAGGAAGTATAGTTTATAGGTAGGCATATTGACTCTCACTTCTGCTAGTATTTCTTTTCACCACTTAAAAATCCATTTTTTTCTAGTGTATTTTTGCATAAATTTCAATAGAGTCCTTAGTCCATCTAGGAAAGTGTCAGTCAGAAACCCTTCTCAAAATTGAACTAACAGGAGCTGGCCCCGTGGCTGAGTGGTTACGTTCACCCACTCCGCTTCAGTGGCCTGGGGTTTCACTGGTTCGGATCCTGGGTGCGGACATGGTATCACTGGTCAGGCCACGCTGAGGACATATCCCACATGCCACAACTAAAGGAACCCACAACTAAAACATACAACTATATACTGGGGGGATTTGGGGAGAAAAAGCAGAAAGAAAAATTGAACTAACATGCTGTTGTCCAACAGGATGTGGACTTAATCTAGATGAGCAGCAGAATGATGTCTCAGTGGCTGTGGAATAACTTTTATTTTCTACATTCAGAGAGCTACTCCCTGTGACTTTGCATTAAAATATACACTTTGTGGTAATGATAGTAACATAAGTGGGCAATTTGCAAAAAATTTTCTTTAAGTACCTAAATTATTTTATGGCATCCTAGAATTTACAGTTCTGAAAAGAGATAAGGTGAGTAAATAAGATTACCTGTCTGAGGAAAATACCAGGCTCAAATGCTATCTCATCCCCAATTTTCTTTTTTGCAAAGGTTTGCCAATCAGCTGTGATAAACTGGGTCACATTCAGTTTTATTTGAAAACTCCTGAGTATGCCCATTTGAAATCAATCTAATAAGCTATACTAAATCCTAGAGCAGAGGAGCTCTCTGAGACTACACAGCCTGAACACATTTTGGTCCCTCCACAAGAAAAAATTATGTGACCCACCTCACTCTCCAAAGGGCAGACAATTTGCTGAAGAATGAATACTTTGCTTATTTTATAAATGTGTATTTCAGTATGAAACTATTCTTAGAATCACAGAATCACCATCTTTGATGGGATTTTTGTAATTATCTCAAGCAACTCAATCAAACCTTGAATCCTTTTAGCATCTCTGCTTTCTGAGGCAAAATGTCTCACTACAGGGCATTTCTTATCATTGGACTATTTATATTATGAGACCCAAGAGCCATGGGAAAAATGATTCTAGAAAAAACAATGGATTTGACAGACTAGGTGAACTAGAGTTTGGAAGATTTGAGTCTGTAATAAGTTCCAACAATAAATAAAGAAAAAGGAATAAGAAATTCCAACAAAAACAAAGGTGTGGTAGACAGAATAATGCTCATAGTATTTGAGGCCCAAAAAGTGTTCACATATTTATTTGATTAAAAATAAATAATTATTTATAAATAAAGTGGCTAATTTGTGCTTCTTGAGTTTTATCTGCCCAGTTTTATTCTGAACCTGAAAGTTGATGAGGAAGAATTGGAGTCTCTCTCTCCCCAGCCCCTGTGGTCCCTGTCCAAATTCCCAGAACTTGTGAATATATAAAATATTATATATATTATATATGGTTACATGGCAAAGGGCAATTATGGCTGATATTTAGCTGACCTTAAGTGGAGGTCATCCTAGATTAGATTACCCTGAGGAGACCAATATAAAACAAGAGTCTCTAAAAGTGGAAGATGGTGGCAGAAGAGGACGGAGTAGATGCGACTACAGAAACAGTGTCAGAGTGATGTGATATGAGAGAGGCTTGAAAGGCCACTGCTGGCGTTGAAGATGGAGGCAGGGGCCACCAGCCAAAGGATGTGGAGAGCCTCTAAAAGTTGGTAAAGGCAAGAAAACAGACTGTCCCCTACAACCTCCAGAAAGAAATGCAGTCCTGCAGACACCATGATTTTAGCCCATTTCAAACTTCTGATCTCCACAGCTGTGAGAGAATAAATTTATGTTGCTTTAAGCCACTAAGTTTTGGTAATCTGTTATAGCAGTGATAGGAAACTAATAAAAAAGGATTATTAAAAAAAACATAATATAATATTATACATACAAAGTGTAATGTTTATAATTAATAGAAATAGAGAAAAACAGTTTTTCTCTCTGACAGAGTCATACCCTTTTAGATGGCCTGGGATTCATGAATTTGACTAACAGAGAAAAAATTGTCCTACTATGCCACTTAGTCTGAAATTGAGCAATATCATCATAGTCACTAAAATGTAAATTCATCAAAGGCATGGTTATGGTTTCAGGGAAAAAGGTAAAGGTTAGCAACCTGACAATGAAGCTAAGGTTTGAGATGAAAGATAAGTTACAGACACTGATATCCTTTTTAAAAACTGGGATTCAAACATGCATTATGGAAAAATGATGGTCCGTAAACTGAAGATTATGTGCACTGTTTAAAGGTAGCCCTCAACAAGCAAAATAATATATATATGTATATTATCCCTGGTGAAGACCGTTTGAATGAACTAATAGAGAGTTGTAAAAGCAGCTAGGAGAAGGGTGAAGCACAGAGTTGAAAGGACTTTCCTTTGCTTGGTGTACTGAGGTGGGGGGGGCAGGATTTACTGCTGTTTTCCTACATAAGTTTTTCCATACTATTTGAGACAGAAAAAAAGTTAGTGTATTAATTTGATTAAAAATAAATGTTTATAAATAAATGAGTGCTACTTTGTGCTTCTTGATTTTCATCTCCCCAGCTGTTTTTCTTTTATGAAGTACAGCTGTTATACAATATTATGTTAGTTTCAGTGTACAATATAGTGATTTGATATTTATGTACATTATGAAATGATCACCACTACAAGACTAGTAACCTGCCATACCAAGCTATTACAATATTATTGACTATATCCCTATGCTGTGCATTATATTCCCATGACGTATTTATTTTGTAATTGAAAGTTTGTACCTCTTGTCTCCTTCATCTATTTCACCCCACTCCCCAGCTCCCATGCTCTGGCAATCACCAACTTGTTCTCTGTATTTATGAGTCTGTTTCTGTTTTGTTTGTTCATTTGTTTTGTTTTTCAGATTCCACACATAAATGAAATCATAAGATATATGTCTTTTTCTATCTTGCTTATTTCACTTAGCATAATACCCTTAAGGTTGATCCGTGTTGTCACAAATGGCAAGATTTCATTTTTTATGGCTGAATAATATTTCATTATATATGCATATACCACATCTTCTTTATGCATTCATCTATTGATGGACACTTAGGTTGCTTCAGTATCTTGGCTAGGGTAAATAATGGTGCCATGAACATAAGGGTGCATATATATTTTTGAATTAGTGCTTTTACTTTTGGGGGTAAATACCCAGAAGTGGAGTTGCTGGATCATACAGTAGTTTTATTTTTAACTTTTTGAGGAACCTCCCTAGTGTTTTCCATAGTGGCTGCACCAATTTACAGACCCACCAACAGTGCTCATTTGTCATCTTTTTGATGATAGACATTCTGAGAGGTGTGAGATAATATCTCATTGTGGTTTTGATTTGTATTTCCCTGATGATTAGTGATGTTGTGCTTCTTTTCATGCATCTGTTGGCCATCTATATGTCTTCTTTGGAAAAATTCCTATGCAGGTCTTCTGCATACTTTTTAATTGGACTTTTTGTTTTTTGATATTATATTGTATGAGTTCTTTATATATTTTGGATATTAACCTCTTATTGGATATATCATTTGCAAATATCTTCTCCCATTCAGTAGATTGCCATTTCATTTTGTTGAGGGTTTGCTTCACTGTGCAAAAGCTTTTTAAGTTTGATGTAGTCCAATTTATTTAGTTTTGCTTTTTTGTCCTTGCCTGAGGAGACACATCCAAAAAAATGTTACTAAGACCAATGAGAGGGAACTGACTGCCAGTGTTTTCTTCTAGGAGTTTTATGGTTTCAGGTTTTTCATTTAAGTGTTTAATCTATCTTGAGTTTATTTTTCATATGGTGTAACAAAGTGGTCCAGGGCTGGCCCAGTGACATAGTGGTTAAGTTCGTGTGTTCTGCTTCAGCAGCACAGGGATCATGGCTTAGATCCTGGGTCCAGACTTACACACTGCTCATCAAGCCATACTGTGGCATCATTCAATGTACAAAATAGAGGAAGATGGGCACAGATGTTAACCCACTGATAATCTTTCTCAAGCAAAAAGAGGAGGATTGGCAATAGATGTTAGCATAGGGCCAATTTTCCTCAGCAATAAAAAAAAGAAAGTGGTCCAGTTTCATTCTTTTGCACGTTAACTTTCCAGTTTTGCCAATGCTATTTGTTGAAGAAACTGTATTTTCACCCATAGCATATTCTTCCCTCGTTTGTTGTAGATTAATTGGTCATATAAGCATGAGTTTATTTCTGGACTCTCTCTGCTCTTCCACTGATTTATGTGTCTATTTTTGTGCCAGTGTCATACAATTTTGATGACTACAGCTTTGTAGTATAGTTTGAAATCAGGGAGTATGATACATCCAGCTTTGTTCTTCTTTCTCAAGATTGCTTTGGCTATTAAGAGTCTTTTATAGTTCCATGCAAATTTTAAGATAATTTATCCTAGTTCCATGAAAAAGGCCATTGGTATTTTGATATAGATTGCATTGAATCTGTAGATGGTTTTGGGTGGTACTGACATTTTAATATTAGTTCTTCCAATCCATGAACATGGTATAACTTTCCATTTATTCGTGTCATCTTCAATTTCTTTCATCAATGTCTTTTAGTTTTCAAAGGACATATCTTTCAGCCCTCTAGTTAAATTTATTCTTAGGAATTTTATTTTATTCCTTTTAATGCAATTCTAAATGGTATTTTTTTTGTGGTTTTGGTGTGGAAGATTGGCCAGCTAACATCTGTTGTCAATCCTCGTCTTCTTGCTTGAGGAAGATTGTCACTGAGCTAACATCTGTGGCCATCTTCCTCTATTTTGGATGTGGGATGCATCTACAGCATGGCTTGATGAGCAGTGTGTAGGTCCATGCCTGGCATCCAAACCCATGAACCTGGGGTCACTGAAGCACAGCGTGAAAACCTAACTGCTATGCCACTTGGCCAGCCCCTAAGTGAGATTATTTCTTAATTTCTCTTTCTCATAGATTGTTATTTATGTATAGAAATGCAACAGAACTCTGTATATTAATTTTACATTGTGCAATCTTACGGAGTTCATTTATTAGTTTTAATAATTTTTGGAGGAGTTTTTAGCATTTTCTACATATAGTATCATGTCATCTGCAAACAGTGATAGTTTTACTTTTTCCTTTCTAAATTTGATACCTTTTATTTCTTTTTCTTATCTGATTGCTGTGGCCTGGACTTCCAATATTATTTTGAATAAAAGTGGCAAAAGCAGGCATCCTTGCCTTGTTCCTGATCTTAGAGAAAAAAGCTTTCAGTTTCACCATTAAATATGATGTTAGCTCTGGGTTTGTCATATATGGCTTCTTATGTTCCTACTTTGTTGAGAGTTTTTATTATGAATAAATGTAGAATTTTGTCAAATGCTTTTGCTTCATCTATTAAGATGATCATATGATTTTTATTTTTAATTTTTTTAATGTAGTGTATTACATTGACCGATTTGCAAATATTGAACCATCCTTGCCTCCCTGGAATAAAGCCCACTTAATCATTGTGTAAGATTCTTTTAATCTATTCTTGAATTCAGTTTGTTTATATTTTGTTGAGGATTTTTGCATCTATGTTCAACAGGTAACTGAGCTTTTTTGTAGTGTCCTTTTCTGGGTTTTTTATCAGGATAATGCTGCCCTGGTAGAAGGAGTTTGGAAGAGCTCTTTTCTCTTCAATTTTTTGAGTAGTTTGAGAAGGAGAGGCATTAAACCTTCTTTAAATGTTTGGTAGAACTTACTTGTGAAGCCATCTGGTCCTAGACTTTTGTTTGTTGTAAGTTTTTTGATTACTGATTCAACCTCATTACTAGTAATCGATCTCTTTAGATTTTCTATTTTTTCCTGATTCAGTTTTGGAAGATTATATGTTTCTAGGAATTTTTCCATTTCTTATACGTTATCCAACTTGTTGGCATATAATTTTTCATAGTAATCTCTTACGATCCTTTTATTTCTGTGGTGGCAGTTGTGACTTCTCTTTAATTTCTTATTTCACCCCTCCATCATTTTTTTTTTGATGAGTCTGGTTGAAAGTTTATCAATATTGTTTATTTTTTCAAAGAATCAGCTCTTGACTTCATTGATCCTTTCTATTGTGTTTTTTTTTTTTTTAGTCTCTATTTCAGCTCTGCTCTTTTATATTTCCTTCCTTCTACTAACTGTGGGCTTTGTTTGTTCTTCTTTTTCTAGTTCATTTAGGTGTAAAGTTAGATTGTTTATTTGAGATTTTTCTTGTTTTATCTAAGGTAGGCCTGTATCTCTATAAACTTCCCTCCTACAACTGATTTTGCTGTGTCCCATAAACAGTGGAATGTTGTGTTTCCATTTTCATTTGTCTCAGGGTATTTTTTGATTTCTCCTTGGATTTCTTCAAAAGTTCATTGGTTGTTAGTAGCATGTTGTTCAGTCTCCATGTGTTCATTTTTTTTCCAGTCTATTCCTATAATTGATTTCTAGTCTCATAACATTGTGGTTGGAACAGATGCACAATATGATTTCAGTCTTAAATTTATTTAGACTTGTTCTGTGACCTAACATGTGATTTGTCCTGGAGAATGTTCCATGTGCACTTGAAAAGAATGTGTATTCTACTGTTTGTGGATGGAATATTCTATATATATCTATTAAATCCATTTGGCTTATTGTGCTGTTTAAGGCCAATTTTTTTTTATTGATTTTCTGTCTGAATGATCTAGCCATTGATATAAGTGGGGTGTTAAAGTCCCTTCCTATTATTGTATTACTGTCAATTTCTCCCTTTATGTCTGTTAATATTTGCTTTTTGTATTCAGATGCTCTTGTGTTGAATGCATATATATTTATAAGTTTTTTATCCTCTTTTGGATTCCACAGTTTTATTTTGAACCTGAAAGTCAATGAGGAAGCATTTGAGTCTCTCTTTTAGTACTTACTATTAGTTTTAGCTTAACATTACTTACTAACCTTACTAACTCCATCAAAATAAATCACATTTTGAAATGTCCTGATGTTCCATGTAATCAATGGGGAAAAAAGAACACGGATCTTGACCCATGACATAGTGTGAAGTATGCTAAAGGAAAGATCATATGAATATCATGTGAAAACTACATGTTAATGACATGTTACTTTTTTCTGTGCCCAGTGGCACATCCTTTGGCATATGGTCAGAATGGGAGAATAGAGCCTGTTATGGAGTGGTTTGTCATCAGTTTAACATATATATATTTATGCAATTTATAGATATATAAAGCAATCATAATTTACATTGTGGGGTATTAAATCTTTTAAAATACAATAAATTTATGTATAAACCTATAGAGCTGAAATATATATATATATATATATATAAATATATAACTTTAACTTCCCTTTGAGAGTAATAGGCCCTTAGTAAATCATTGGTCACTGGACAAAGTACTGATGGTAATTAACTCAACACACTATTCTATACAGTGGCAAGGTAAAAATGTATTTTGACATTCTTCCCATTAAGATATGCAATTTATATCTCATCCCTTTGACACTGGGTGAGCTTGTGACTGTTTTAATTAATTGAGAATACAGAAATGATACTATATAATTTTGGAGATAGCCCACAAAACATCATACACATTCCTCTTGTTTCTCTGTGGATGCTTCCTCTGGATGGATCCAGTAAGCATGGAGGAAGCCCTGTAACTTTCACACTGCTTTACTCAAGATTCATAAGTAGACACTTCTGCTTCATTCCTGCTCCTAGATAAGCTCCCAGCTGAGAGGCAGCATCATTTCACTGCCAGATAAATGAGTCATCTTGGTCCCACCCACTTGAGCTTTCAAATGACTGCAGTGCTAGCCTATATCTGACTGAAATTACATGAGAGATCCAAGCATGTACTTCCAAGCTGAACTCTTCTCAAAGTCATCACTGACAAAATTATGAACAAAGAACAATTGTTATTTGACACAGTAATAGCGACACAGTAATAGTAACTAAAAGGTATATGTACTCAGGAATTCATTTATTTACATTTATTAGTACGGTGAAGAGAAGCAGAGGACTCCAGGTAAGTGTACAACTTCACATTTTACTTCTTGCTAAAAGTATGGCTTTGGAAAAAGTCAATTAATTTAGGTCTTCATTTCAATATCTTAAAAGGGGGTTTATAACAATATGCAAGTCTCCAGATTGTTATAAGAATCGAATGGAATGGAACAAAATCTTGGCAGGAGCCAAAGTGCAACATGAAAACCTTTGTGTGAAATTACTCCAGGCTCCCAGGCCTCTGAAATTCTGTGCCATGTGTAGACCAGATGCGCAGCAAAATTAGTGTTCTGCATCCAGAGATGGGAGGCATTTTACCTCTAACATCCTCTCTCACCCTGAGGACCTATGATCCTCGATGTTATTATGGGTACATGTCCTTGATTCTGCCCTTGCAATTTTTGGAATAAAAGAGAAATGAAAAATTCAAGGTTATCTATTATGTTTTTGCTTTCTGTAATACAGTTGATGAAGATGATTATACATTCAAAACAACTTTCTCCTTTACCAAAAAAGATAGAGTCTCTCAGTTAATGAAGATGGGCAGTGCTCTTTGGAAACATTTACTGTGAAATTTTCAATGTAGATGAACAGTTAATGGCACACTTTCCTGCGCAATCCAGTGCAATTATACATTCCAAACACGGTTCTCTGACATTTTCATTCAGAAAAAAATCTATGAAATTAGAAAGAAAAATCTGAATTATAATAATTTAAATCACACAATAAGAGAGAGAATAAAAACATCAAGAGAAAAGATAACTCTCATCTATTTAAAGAAATCTTATTCCAATTTTAACTACATTGTTATTTGACAATAACGACTGCATTCATCTTAGTTTGGTCTAACAAAGCGTTTCTTTTTTTTTAAGTTAGTGGAAAATAGGTCAGCTGTCAGTTCCTCTATGGCTGCTTTTATAACAACACACAGGAACAGATTTTCTCTTCGCTTCCCGTATGATAAGATATAAACTAAACCATGCATTTAAAGTACAGAAGTTACCCTCTAAAGAGCGTAAGCATTAGCAAAACAGATTGTTTTTTTCCCAATGGCATGTTTCAACAAGGAAGGTACTTGCAAAATGTTAGTGTAAAGAACAGAAATTCACTTATATATGTACTTTTGATGCCAAACACAAGTTTTAAAATGTCTTGTAGATTACTGTTTATTAGCAAGAAACACTCAGTAGGAAGGTAACACAGTGCATTGTGTCTCAGAACCAGATGTTTTAAGCTACTTTTGGGAAATGTAAGGGAGTGAAGGAAAAGTCATGGTGGGCAGAGCTTGGTAAACCTTAAACAATCTTAGAAAGAAAGGTAAACCTCCTCGCAGAAAAAGGCAAAGAAGAAAATGTCAATCTGGTGTGATTTTTATGATGCAAAGCATAGACTTTAATTATCCTGAGTACTATAACACGGAATCAACTAGCAATGACCTAATGTTTTGGAAGGTTAAGCATCAATTTGGACAACAATGCAGTGATCTAATTTAAAATTGGTGATGTGTTTATGAAAATTAAATAAATAGTTGAATTGATCTAGGTCTATTTACAAATTTCTCTAAATTAAGATGGCACCTGGCATGCTTCAAAGTGGTTAAACCATCAGACCAATATCCCTGGAGAGATAGTATTCATCTTTTAAAATTCAATTCAAATGCCAGCTTCTCTCAGAAGCTCTTCTCACCTCTGCAAACAAAACACTCTGGGAAGTCCTATTGTGCCAAATATATGCATGATACTTCCAATGTAATAACTAGAACTTGTTTTTTCTGCTTTAAAAACAGTTTACCAGGGCTAGTCTAGTGGCGTAGTGATTAAGTTTGCATACTCCATTTTGGAGGCCTGGGGTTTGCAAGTTTGGATCCCAAGCGTGGACTTAGCACCACTCATCTGGCCTTACTGTGGCGACATCCCACTTATAATAGAGGAAGATGGGCACAGATGTTAGCTCAGGCCCTATCTTCCTCAAGCAAAAAGAGGAAGATTGGCAACAGATGTTAGCTCGGGGCCGATCTTCCTCACACACAAAAAAATGGGTTACTATATAATCTCACTAATCCACCAGAATTCTCAGACTTCTTTGAAAAGTGGATTTCTCAGTCTCTTTGTTTAAACCATGATCTCTATAACACAATTTATCTCCTTTGAATATTCTCACACTGATATTATGTTGAGATTATTTTTCCTATAGTTTATAACATGAGAGAGTAAATAAATTAAAATAAGAAAGTACATTTACTTTCTCCCACCAAGATATTGTGACATTGCCACTGGATGGATCAGTGGAGAGTACCTGAATGGTTCAATTGAGTAGATCAAACTACAAAGCATGCTGCCAGTGTAGATAGACAGCAAGATAGCTAGAAGGCTAGATAGAGAGGGAGATAGGTGACAGATAGATACTTATCTACATAGATAGATAGATACATAGATACAAAAGTTTAATTTAGAATGAAAGCAACATCATGGATCAGTTCACATGTATTCTGGAAAAAAAAGGTTAATTATTAACACAGGCTATGGCCATAAATGATTCAGTTATGTTTTAAAAAGATAATTGTTATTCTTGCTAATTGCAATTCCCATATCACTAATACAAAAAAATTGAAAATATGAGGAAATCAAAAACAATGCTACAAGATTGGAGAAGTAAGACAAATCATATTATTTATGACAAAAACATATCAGTGGATTAATCTAAAAGTAAGTCAAATCAACCCTTATTCTTAAAGAATATGCACAATAAAAACAAGACAATAAAATAAGGTAAAACAATGAAATATTGACCCAGGTATAGCAGGCAAGTACAAAGAACAATAAAGTATAGAAGATCATATTTTAAACACATATGTTTTCACTAGATAAAGTAAGAAACGGGACAAAATAGTGATTAGTGATGAAAAACGAACAGAATGATTTAATTAAATATATGGGGAGAAAGAGGCAGACAGACAAATGACACTCAGTGTGGGAAACTCAACACTGTTTTCTAAGATTTCTTACTTTGCTCAAAATCCAGTTCCTTATTTAATTCCCACATCACTCAGGCAAATTATTAAAATTCTTTTTGCCTGGTTTCCTTTTTGTCAAATGGAGTTGAAAATAGTTGATATTTATATGATTATTTTGAGGAATAAATAAGTTATATAAAATATTTAGCAGAATTCTGAATTTAGCACAGAATAATTAGTCAATAAATGTTAGTTATATATATAAATATATACATAAGTGTGAGTGTGCGTGTGTGTGTGTGTATTCACAAATGATATACCCAAGCCATTTATCTCCTGATGTTGGGATTTGATTTTTTTTTCTTTCTCATGTATATCTTAATGTTTCAACACTCTATGTGTAGCTTTTTAAAATATTGTGAACATTTTGAAACAACGTTTCAAATTCAAAAATTTATTTTTTATTTCAAATTGTTTTCCTTATAGAGTTACTTTAAGAATTAGAGAAAAGCATTAAAAATGACACACTAGGAAAATTATTTAGAAAGTCAATTTATTTTGCTCTAGCCTTAGAAAGATCAGGTGCACTTGTATAGAACTTTGTACCTTATTTGAATTTCCATACTTTAAATTCCAATACATTTTTATGCAGGAAAGAAATCATTTTTGGGGCTAGCTTAGTTCATAAAGAATGTTCCTGGGACTTCTTTGTTCCTTGTTACATTTCAGAACTATTCATCCTTTGCACGTACTTTAAAGTCCAAAGTTCTGTAAGGTAAGTACATAGTTTTTTTCCATTAACTTGTTCCTTAGAGTTCTTGAAGCTCTATACATGCACAGGCTGCCTGTCTCCACTCTGTATTCCGCCAAATGTGATTAGAAGTACATGAAGGACCAGTCTTTCCAGGCCAGTCAAATCTCTAGGACAAATGAAGTGCATTCTTTGGAAGAACAGAGACCAAATGTACTTTTCATTCTCAAAAATAGTAGGGCATTCTAGATGTAAGTTGGAGTGAAAATGCTCTAATTTACCTTATAAGTTGCAATGCTATCAATCAGTTGAAGTATGTTCTTTATACTAGTTCAAGAGAAAAACTGTAGAAATAATTAATGATACTTTCAGCTCTTAATTTTGCATATAAAACAATTATTATGCAATTGTAGATTAAAAACAAATATTTTAATAGACATAGGAGGAACATGGTATTTTGTGTTAATAAATATTTATGTTTTTAAAAAATAATATAAGTAGGAGTAATAGAGATTATAATATAATGTTAAAAAAGGAAGATAGTAGATTTATTTACAACTACATTAGTATTTTCATTAACGTAATAAAATTAACGACTTAAAGACAAAGATTGTCAAACTAAAATTTTGAAAAATCATAATATGCCATTTATACAAATACTACTCTAAAAATATGAGTAAGATATGTTAGAAAAAAGGGGGGGGCATACCATGGACACACCATCCAAAAGTAGACTTGAAGGCAAAAGGCATTACTGGAGTAGAAAAGGAACATTTGGTGATTAAACTATCAACTTACCAGAAAGACATGACGATTCTAAACTTGTATGCACTTAATACAATGATATAGCTTAAACTGAAAATATAATGATAATATAACAAAATGAATAATGTAACTTAAAATCAAAGCTTCTATAATCAAAAGATTACAGAACTAAAAGAGAAATAGACATATTTACAACCATGATAATTGGTTAAATTAGCAGAAAAAGTTACTAATGAAACAGAAGATTTGTATCACATGATTTAACAACTTGACTTAAGTGATACATATAGGATTGAACATCCAAAAGAGTAGAATCCACATTCTTATTGCGTGTACATAGGGCATTTGACAAAAAAATGCCATATTCTGGTCAAGAAAGCAAGCTTCAGCTAATTCAAAATAATTAAAATCAATCTGCTTACATTTTTGACCTCTGTGGAATTAAAATAGAAACCAATATCAAAAAAGGAAACAAAATTTTCCAAATGTGTGCAAAATTATCCATGCACTTCTCAGTAATTCTTGAGTCAATTAGGAATAAAATAAAATAGTTTGATTCTTTGACAAGGTAAATCACATTGAGAAGTTCCTAACAAGACTGAAAGAAATAAGAAAACACTAATTACCAATATTAAACTAAATACTAAATACTAAAATATTAAATTCAAATACTCAAATATTTAAATTTAAATTCAAATACTAAACTAAGTACTAATATGAAAAAGATGGTAAGATGACATTATGAGCAACTTTATGTCAATTTTAGATGAACCAGATTAGTGGTTACCAGAGGGGAAGGGGGTTGGGAGGTGGGCATATGGAGTAAAGGGGAACATACATATGGTGACTGACAAATAGTAATGTACACCTGAAATTTCACAATGTTATAAACTATCATGACATCAATAAAAAGAAAACTCTCAGTAAACTATGACTAAAAGAAAACTCTCTAAGTCTGATAAAAGCCATTTATGCAAAACCTTCTAGAACTAATATCATACCAAATATTGAAATAGCATTTTCTCCAAAGTAAATATTTTAGAAGAAAACAAGATGTTCATTATCACTGCTTATATTTAATATTGTTTTGGATGTTCTAGCACATAAGGCAGGGAAAAGGTACAAAATTAGAGAAGTATAAATAAGGCAGATTTTTTTTTACAGAAGATATTATTTGTACATGTGAAAAATGAAAAAGAATGTACAAATTACAAACTAGTCCACACTGTAAGTAATTTTACAAGTTTGTTGTATATAGGGTCAATATACTAAAATAAATTACATTCCTATGAAAAATAATATATTTTAAAATATCATTTACAATAGTATCAAAACTGCAACTACTTAGGAATAAATTGAGCTCATAATTTGTAATACTTAAAACTATAAAACATCACTTAAAGATATTAAATGAGATCTAAATAAATGGAGGAATATTATTATGTTCACCTGATATAACTTCAGTATTAAAATTCAACATCCCCTCAAATTGATTTATTGATTCAATGCAGTTCCTAAACAATCCCAGCTGGTGTGTGTGTGTCTGTATGTAAATTGATGAGCTGCTTCTTAAAAATATATAAAAATGCAAATGACCTACAGTAGGAAGAGAAATATCGAAGAACAAAACATAAAGACTTCATCTCCCCTATATTAACACTTATCGTAAAGTTTAAGATAGTGTGATATTGGTGGAAAAACTAGACAAAGAGACCAATGAAATAGAATCAAAAATCCAGAAATAGACGCACAATTGTTTGATTATTTGATTTAAGATAGACTTTACTGTTTGCAAGTAGGAGGAAGGATAGTTTTGTCAATAAATGATGCTAGGGCAGTTGAGTATCTAGACAGACGAAAAATAAAACGTGAACCTTAACTTTAAGCATGTAAAATAATTAAGAGAAATCACTGACCCCAAACAATCAAACGTCTAAAAGAAAGCATAAGAAAATTTCCTCATGAAGTTGAGAGAGACTATAACTTTTAAAGAGAATACAAAAAATAAAACTAATAAAAAGTTTTTAAAAGTATAAGTTGCACTGGATTAAAGTTACAACTTTTGTTCAAGAAAATATCAAAAAAGAAGAAAAATACAAGTCATAGACTGAAAGAAGTTATTCACAATGAATATCTAACAAAAAGACTCATGTAAACTATATAAAGGACTCCAACAAATGAAGTTGTAAAATACAGATAACCAAATTAAAGACATAAAAAATCCAGAAAAGGTCTTGAATAGCCACTTCACAAAGGGAGAATCAAAATGTTGAATGAATAAATGAAAAGAGGCTCACCATCATTAGTTTTCAGAGACATGCAAATTAAACAGATTGAAATACCATGATCCACAACTAGAATAACTAAAATTAAAACCACTGACCATACCAAGTGCTGTGGGAATGTAGAGCTACTGGAAATCTCTTACACTGCTGATGGAAGGTTAAATTGGAAAATATTTTGCAGTACCTAGAATAGTGCTACTTAGATACATGTATACAGTATAGCTACATATATGTGCACCCTATGACCTTAAAAGTCAACTTATGGATATGTAGCTATAACAAATAAGGGTTTATGTCCACCAAAAAATATGTGAAGGATGTTTATTGCATCCTTAGTTGTTATAAATCCATACTGGAAACTGGAAACTGATATATAAATAATGGTATATGGATTCAATGAAATTCAATGAACAAACAAAAAAATACTGGGATTATGTAGCAACTTTCTGTTTAAGCACCATATCTATGTAGTATCTAACCACCTACCCATCCATTTACTGATTTAAATGTATATATCTGTAACAAATGTATTTATTTACTTATTTGAAAGGAGTATTATTCTTAACATGAGCTATTAACTAGAAGACCAAGGAGGGAGAAGAAAAAATTTCCCCTTAGATAATGTATTGGCAGTAAGAAAATTTACAAGAGATGCAATGCTATTTGGGGGTATAAGCACATCTCCAGCTATTTGTGATAAATCAGAGAATTCTAGGATGCATGGCTGAAGGGATCTTAACTCTTACCTTCTAACCTCTCATTTTACAAACAAGGAAATAAACCTAGAAATGTGACATATATTTCAAAAGTTACCCTGTTTTCCAGTACAGTACAGTAGTGGAGACCTAAAATTGTGGGTCTTTTGGAATATTCACAGTAGATATACAAGACCCAAATCCTTTATAAGCACATCTCAGAGCCAGTTAGCTTTTCCTTCTAAAGAAATAAAGCAAAGCCATTTACAAAAAACAAAGCAATTTCACCTAGCAAAAATATCTGGGAAAGGTAGTTTTTTTTTCTTTTTCAAGATCCGAATGCTAAATTATATTACGGTATTGGTTTTGCTATTTATGATAATAATCAAGGTAGATTTACCCCTTCAGGTTAGAGTTTTGAACAATGTCGTAGAACTGATTTTCTAAATTAGGGGCAATTTCTCTGTTCTTCTACAGATGTATCAAATGTGCCACTGCCTTAGTGAGGACAGGTCACAGAAGCCTGATAAGAATAATAACTGTGGGAGCAGCTTTTGGGCAGTAAGGATGCACAGGATTGACCAACCTGGTTTTTTACCTGGCCACAGATATGTTCCCTCTAGAGACAGTCTTATATGCAATGAGCACAGCCATTTCCAACCACATATAAGGTGAACAATGAAGGTTAGAGCTTGGAAAATTAACAAATGGAGCCACATCAAACTAAAAAGCTTTTGCACAGTGAAGGAAACCATCAACAAAAAAAAGGCAACCTAATGAATAGGAGAAGATATTTGCAAATGATGTATCTGATAAAGGATTAATGTCCAAATATATAAAGAACATATACAACTCAATATAAAAAAATGCAATTGAATTAAAAACTATGCAGAGGATCTGAATAGACATTTTTCCAAAGAAAATATGCAGATGGGCATCAGACATATGAAAAGATGTCCATCATCGTTAATCTTTAGGGAAATGCAAATCAAAAGCACAATATGAGATATCACCTCACACCTGTCAGAATGGCTGTCATCAAAAAGACAACAAATAACCAGTGTTAGTGAGGATGTGGAGGAAAGGGAACACGTGCACTGTTGGTAGGAATGTAAAGTGGTGCAGCCACCATGGAAAACAGGAGGGAGGCTCCTCAAAAAATTAGAAATAGAGCTGCCTGCGGGCACACGGCGGCGAGTGGCGCCGCTGCGGCCCTCGCGCTCCTGGGCGCTCCGCTGGGCCGGCCCCGCTCCCTCTGGCGCGCCCCATGCCCTGCCCGCCAGGCCCCAGGCCCCGGCTCGGCGGCTGCACTCACCGGCCCGCTCCGCGCCTGTGCCGCGCACCTCAGGGGCCCGCCGACAGGGTGGGGAGGTGACGAGAGAGAAGATCCAAGATGGCGCCATGAGTAGTCCTCTTTGTCTCTCCCCCTTCGAGTCTACAATTATTTGGACACTTATTGCTTGACAAAGGATATCCAGACAGCATCTCAGGACGTCTGAGACACCCACGCGACTATACATCGGAAGGCGGACGGACTTTCCTCCGGGAGGATGTGGAAATAGGTGAAAACTCTCCGACCCCGACGAGCAGCCTAGTACCCGCAAGCGGCTTTCTTCCAACGGACGCCCCCAGAGGATCTACACACATCTAGGGCAGGAGCGAGCACACAACAGAGGAGCAACGGTGGAAACAGGTGACTAGAACCCTACCTAAACCCCCCGCAATTACTCCTAAACACAGAGGGAAACTTTGGAGTTGCACACCTGAGCCCGCGGGGAGAGTCTCTCCCCGCCATTGGCAGGGAGACCCCGCCTGGTGTTCGCAGCGCCCGGAGGGTCCCAGAGAGAGTCGCTGAGGGTACGGAGGTCTCCCAGCTGCCGTTGCCTGCCCTGTGGGAGTAGGGATTGCCGGAGATCTCGGAGAGGCCCGGGGCTGGGGGAACTTTCAAAGGCCGGCTCTGCGACCCGGAGGGGAAGCGCCGGAGTTCCGCCCGGGCAGCAGACAAAAGTCTCTGTCTGCCATTAGCAGAGGGGCCATGCCCAGCATTCACGGCTCCGGGAGAGGCCCGGGGAGAATCCCAGAGGGCGGGGCGACCCCCAGCTGCCGTTGCTCACCCCGTGGGTCTAGGGATAGCCGGAGATCTCGGAGAGGACTGGGGCTGGGGGGAGTTCCAGAGACCCAGCTTCGTAGCCTAGGGGGAAACCCTACAGGCTCACAGCAGCCTTAGGGAAAGCCTCTGCACAGCACCAGTAGAAGGCACCCAGCCACCAGCCACAAGGCTGGAAGACCCCAGGGCAAAAGCAGCATAGCTAGGTGAAGTAACCACAGACTGTAGAAGATGCCAATAGCTCTCCTATGACCCATAGAGGTCAAGTGAGATTTTGTGGGTGCTGACAGCAACGGAGCGACAAATATAAGTGATCCCACCCCTGGCCGCTGGAAAAGCCCATAACACCGTTGCAGACCCCAAGGAGAGAGCACATCTAGGTGGCCTGCAACAGTAGGCACCAGCAGCCTGAAGCCCCCCTGTGACGGCCCCCATGGTAGAGGAGGGAATCCAAAGGGCCACTGTGGCTACGAGGAGGGGCCCAGGCCCAGTTAGCAACTGCGGACAGGGTTCCTGGTTGGTGCAGTATAAACAGCTGCTCCCCCACCGCAGCAGCTGAAACAAGTGAAAGGAGCAACTAAACTCTATCTCCATGCGGAGGCACAAATCAACAACATCAAGCAATATGAAAAAATACATTAAATCTCCAGAACAGAAAGAAAGTAACAAATACACAGAAAACAATCCCAAAGAAAATGAGATATATAACCTAAATGATGATGACTTCAAAACAGCCATCATTAAAATTCTCAATGAGTTAAGAGAGAGTTCTGACCGTCAACTCAACGAGTTCAGGAGCTATGTCACAAAAGAGTTTGATACGATAAAGAAGAACCAAACAGAAATATTGGAAATGAAGAACACAATAGAGGAGATTAAGAAAAATCTAGATGCTCTGAACAGTAGGGCCGATAATATGGAGGAAAGAATTAGCAATTTGGAAGATGGCAATATAGAATTGCTGCAGGCAGAGGAGGAAAGAGAAGCAAGACTAAAAAGAAATGAAGAAACTCTCCAAGAATTATCAGACACAATTAGGAGATGCAACGTAAGGATTATAGGTATACCAGAGGGAGAAGAGAAGGAGAAAGGGGCAGAAAGCCTATTCAAAGAAATAATGGCTGAGAACTCCCCAAATCTGGTGAGGGAGATGGATCTTCAGGTGACAGAAGCCAATAGATCTCCAAATTTTATCAATGCAAGAAGACCAACTCCACGCCATATAGTAGTGAAGCTAGCAAAAGTCAACGACAAGGAGAAAATACTAAGGACAGCCAGGCAAAAGAAACTAACCTACAAAGGAACCCCCATCAGGCTATCAGCAGATTTCTCAGCAGAAACTTTACAGGCTAGAAGAGAGTGGAATGATATATTCAAAAATCTGAAGGACAAAAATCTACAGCCGAGAATTCTCTACCCAGCGAAAATATCCTTCAAATACGATGGAGAAATAAAAACTTTCGCAGATAGACAAATCCTCAGGAAAACCCTCATTCCTGAAAAATCCAAAAAAGGAAAGGGGCTACAAAACCAAGAGCAGAGGAGATAAGTAGAAGGACAACAACAGAGAGTAGCAGCTCTACATCAGAACAGATTAAACCATGGGACGAGAAACAAAGGAAACTGAAGAAAAGCGGAAAACAAGACGCAAAATGGTAGTGGTAGGCCTCCACATCTCAATAATCACTCTAAATGTAAATGGATTGAACTCCCCAATCAAAAGACACAGAGTGGCAGGATGGATCAAAGAACAAGATCCAACAATATGCTGCCGCCAGGAAACACACCTCAGCCCCAAAGACAAACACAGACTCAGAGTGAAGGGATGGAGAACAATACTCCAAGCTAATAATGAACAAAAGAAAGCAGGTGTCGCTATACTAATATCAGACAAGGTAGATTTCAAAGCAAAACAGATAAAGAAAGATAAAGAGGGACAGTATATAATGATAAAAGGGACTCTCCACCAAGAAGACATAACACTTATAAATATATACGCACCCAACACAGGAGCACCAAATTTGTAAAGCAACTCTTAATAGAACTAAAAGAAGACATCAACAACAATACAATAATAGTAGGGGACCTCAACACACCATTAACACCAATGGACAGAACATCCAGACAGAAAATCAACAAGGAAATAATAGAATTAAATGAAAAATTAGACCAGATGGACTTAATAGATATATATAGAACACTTTATCCAAAAACAGCAGGTTACACATTCTTCTCAAGTGCACATGGAACATTCTCAAGGATTGACCATATTTTGGGAACCAAAGCAAACATCAATAAATACAAGAGAGTTGAAATAATATCAAGCATCTTTTCTGATCATAATGCTATTAAACTAGAAATCAACTACAAGAAAAAAGCAGAGAAAGGTGCAAAAATGTGGAGACTAAACAACATGCTTCTCAACAAACAATGGATCATTGAAGAAATTAAAGAAGAAATCAAATTTTATCTGGAGACTAATGAAAATGAGAACACGACATACCAAATCATTTGGGATGCAGCAAAAGCAGTCCTAAGAGGGAAATTCATCGCAATACAGGCTCACCTCACTAAACAAGAAAAAGCTCACATAAGCAACCTCAAACGACACCTAACAGAACTAGAAAAAGAAGAACAAACAAAGCCCAGAGTCAGTAGAAGGAGGGAAATAATAAAAATAAGAGCAGAAATAAACGATATTGAAACAAAAAAGACAATAGAAAGGATCAATGAAACAAAGAGTTGGTTCTTCAAAAGAATTAACAAAATTGACAAACCCCTAGCCAGACTCACCAAGAAAAGAAGAGAGAAATCGCAAATTATTAAAATTAGGAATGACAGAGGAGAAATCACAACAGATACCAATGAAATACAAGAGATCATAAGAGAATACTATGAAAAACTATATGCCAACAAATTGAACAACCTGGAAGAAATGGACAAATTTCTAGACTCCTACAATCTCCCCAAACTGAATCAGGAAGAAATGGAGAATCTGAATAGGCCAATCCCAAGTAAGGAAATAGAAACGGTAATCAAAAACCTCCCCAAAAATAAGAGTCCAGGACCAGACGGCTTCTCTGGAGAATTCTACCAAACATTCAAAGAAGACTTAATACCTATTCTCCTCAAACTGTTCCAGAAAATTGAGAAAGATGGAGAACTCCCTAACACATTCTATGAAGCCAACATCACTCTGATCCCCAAACCTGACAAGGACAACAAAAAGAAGGAGAACTACAGGCCAATATCACTGATGAACATAGATGCAAAAATCCTCAACAAAATTTTGGCAAACTGATTACAGCAATACATCAAAAAGATTATACACCATGATCAAGTGGGATTTATACCAGGGACACAGGGATGGTTCAACATCCGCAAGTCAATCAACGTGATACACTACATCAACGAAATGAAAAACAAAAACCACATGATCATCTCAATAGATGCAGAGAAAGCATTCGACAAGATCCAACACCCATTTATGACAAAAACCCTGAGTAAAATGGGTATAGAAGGAAAGTACCTCAACATAATAAAGGCCATATATGATAGACCCACAGCCAACATCATACTCAACGGACAAAAACTGAAAGCCATCCCTCTGAGGACAGGAACAAGACAAGGGTGCCCACTTTCACCACTCCTATTCAACATAGTACTGGACGTGCTGGCCAGAGCAATTCGGCAGGAAAAAGAAATAAAAGGAATCTAAATAGGTAACGAAGAAGTAAAACTCTCGTTGTTTGCAGACGACATGATCTTATATATAGAAAACCCCAAAGAATCCACAGAAAAACTATTAGAAATAATCAACAACTACAGCAAAGTAGCAGGGTATAAAATTAACGTGCATAAATCAGTAGCATTTCTATACACTAACAATGAACTAACAGAAAAAGAACTCAAGAACTCAATCCCATTCACAATCGCAACAAAAAGAATAAAATACCTTGGGATAAACTTAACCAAGGAAGTGAAGGATCTATACAATGAAAACTACAAGACTTTCTTGAAAGAAATTGGCGATGACATAAAGAGATGGAAAGACATTCCTTGCACATGGATTGGAAGAATAAACATAGTTAAAATGTCCATACTACCTAAAGCAATATACAGATTCAATGCTATCCCAATCAGAATCCCAAGAACATTCTTCACAGAAATTGAACAAACAATCCTAAAATTCATATGGGGCAACAAAAGACCGCGAATTGCTAAAGCAATCCTGAGCAAGAAAAACAAAGCCGGCGGAATCACAATCCCCGATTTCAAAACATACTACAAAGCTACAGTGATCAAAACAGCATGGTACTGGTACAAAAACAGGTCCACAGATCAATGGAACAGAATTGAAAGCCCAGAGATAAAACCACACATCTATGGACAGCTAATCTTCGACAAAGGAGCAGAGGGCCTACAATGGAGAAAAGAAAGTCTCTTCAACAAATGGTGCTAGGAAAACTGGACAGCCACATGCAAAAGATTGAAAATTGACCATTCTTTTTTCACCACACACCAAAATAAACTCAAAATGGATCAAAGACCTAAAGATTAGGCCTGAGACAATAAGTCTTTTGGAAGAGAATATAGGCAGTACACTCTTTGACATCAGTTTCAAAAGAATCTTTTCGGACACTGTAACTCCTCGGTTGAGGGAAACAATAGAAAGAATAAACAAATGGGACTTCATCAGACTAAAGAGCTTCTTCAAGGCAAGGGAAAACAGGATTGAAACAAAAATACAGCTCACTAATTGGGAAAAAATATTTACAAGCCACTTATCCGACAAAGGGTTAATCTCCATAATATACAAAGAACTCACACTGATTAGCAACAAAAAAACAAACAACCCGATCAAAAAATGGGCAGAGGACATGAACAGACATTTCTCAAAAGAAGATATGAATATGGCCAATAGACACATGAAAAGATGTTCATTATCACTAATCATCAGGGAAATGCAAATCAAAACTACACTAAGATATCACCTTACACCCGTTAGATTGGCAAAAACATCCAAAACCAAGAGTGACAAATGTTGGAGAGGTTGTGGAGAAAAAGGAACCCTCATACACTGTTGGTGGGAATGCAAACTGGTACAGCCACTATGGAAAACAGTATGGAGATTTCTCAAAAAGTTAAAAATAGAAATACCCTATGACCCAGCCATCCCATTACTGGGTATCTATCCTAAGAACCTGATATCAGAAATCTCAAGAGTCCGTTGCACCCCTATGTTCATCGCAGCATTATTTACAATAGCCAAGACGTGGAACCAGCCTACATGCCCAGAAACTGATGATTGGATAAAGAAGATGTGGTATATATACACAATGGAATACTACTCAGCCATAAAAAAAGACAAAATTGGCCCATTCACAACAACGTGGATGGACCTCGAGGGTATTATGTTAAGCCAAATAAGCCAGTCAGAGAAAGACGAACTCTATATGACTCCACTCATAGGTGGAAATTAGTATACTGATAAGGAGATCTGATCGGTGGTTACCAGGGAAAATGGGGGGTGGGGGGAGGGCACAGAGGGGGAAGTGGTGTACCCACAACATGACTAACAAAAATGTACAACTGAAATCTCACAAGGTTGTAATCTATCATAACATTAATAAAAAAAAAAATTAGAAATAGAGCTATCATACAATCCAGCTATTCCACATCTGAGTATTTAGCTGAAGAAAACAAAAACACTAATTGAAAAAGATATATGCACTGTTATGTTCATGGCAGCATTATTCACAATAGTCAAAATATGGAAGCAACTTAAGTGTCCACCAATAGATGAATGGATAAAGAAGATGTGGTGTATATATACATATATATAAAAATATATGTGAATATACAAATATACAAATATGCAATGCAATATTACTCAGCCATAAACAAGAATGAAATTTTGCCATTTTCAACAACATGGATGGATGTAGAGGGTATTATACTAAGTGAAATAAGTTAGACAGAGGAAGACAAATACCATATGATTTCACTCATGTGGAATCTAAAGAACAAAACAAGTGAACAAACAAAACTAAATAGCAGCAGACTCATAGATATAGGGAACGAACTGCTGGTTACCAGAGGGGATGGGGTAGGGGGCTGGGCGAAATAGCTGAAGGGGATGAAGTGGTACAAACTTCCAGTTAGAAAATAAGTCATGGGGATACAATGTGCAGCATAGGGAATATAGTCAATAATATTGTAATAACTTTGTATGGTGCCAGATGGCAACTGGACTTATCATGGCGATCATTTCATAATGTATATAAATGAAATGTTGTACACCTGAAAGTAACATAACATTGTATGTCAATTATATTCAATAAAAATAAAAATTTAGAGGTTGGAATACAGTTTTGGAGACACATTTTGTTGTACTTATGATTATAGTTATTAATATCATTTGTTGAGAATTTTTTATGTAACATAAAATGTACGTACATTTGTCTTCATCATCCCTTAAACTCTGAAATATAGTTTCATTCGTAGAGGTTGCAAGAAAGCATACAAGGAAATGATAATTGTATTCACTTTGGAGATTTCACTGTAATAAATTTTAAAGTTCCTTAATCTGATTTGTAAACTCAAAATATTTGGATTTTCTTGCAGTTTAGTAATTTTCATTAAGAAATATAAATGTACCTTACGCTATCACATTCTCTTTCTGAAGGCAGATAGATGCACACAAGAAGCCTAATTAAACTTCAGAGTTGCTTGGTACACTTTTTTTAGTGTGAGAAAGGGACACCCTCTTATGAAATTCTTTTTCTGTATATCCTGGAGTTAGCTAAGTCTTAAATAAACTCCCTCCTTAAATACTGAAAACAATCTTATGAGGAAGTTATTACTATCCTTAGTTTGCAAATGAGGAACAGATATTTGTAATCCAAATACCTAACTAGGAACCTGACAGCTAGTGGGGACTGAACCACAATTCCTACCCAGGGCATCTGACCACAAAGCCCAAGGTGTTCATCAGTATTTGGCACTGGAGTATCACAACAGATCTGAAAACAAAACAAACATATTTTACCCAATATCACTGCATCATGCATCAAACTGAGACAGGCCTGCAGTGCTTAGGGTCTACCATCCAATGCTTCATTGTCCCCACCAGAACATGATTTTCAGGAATACTTCTATCTCTGTGACTCTCCACTTGCTATGACTTCTGGGCTGGCCACACCCTTATGATGCACGTGGGTTTCTTTATATTTATTAAAATCATCTGTCAATTTTCACTCCTGTGTTGCTGAGCTGGGAACTATTCTGTCCCTTGTGAGGAATATCTTTCTGCTTTAATCCACACAGTTCACTTGTTGTTCGAAATCTCATAGGTCAAGCTTGTTGCTCAATTCGTGGCCCCCTGATGTGGTAACCATTAACTGCCATGGGACTCTGAGCTTCAGCTAGTTTGAGAGCAGAGGTACAAGCCCCAGTCAGATGAATCCAAAGGTCAGCATTGTTTTTCTTTTTATCTGGAGCTCCCTTCCATTAAGTGTATAATTAATAAAGTGATTAAGCTTTATTTTCTGGTTCATCTTGACCACTATAATTTTAAGAATATAATATATAATTATATAAATATATATTATATAAAGAATATAATTTTAAGAATATGGTCTCCACCATATAAATCTAATATTCAATCCATCCTGCATACGTGACAAGGCACTATCATATATGTGATATCATTTATTCTCCTAACAATTTTGGAGAGAAGTATTACCATCTCAGTCTGTAGATGGTGAATGGAAGCTCAGATAAGACCTGAGAGGGGACAAGCTGCCTTCTTCAAGAGCAGGATAGCCTTGGGGTAAATTTGAGTCTTTTTGCGTTTGCCACCCCTTCTAGACAATGGGAATAGTATTGTCATATGGAGTTATTGGCAGAATTTAGTGAAATATCATGTGTATAACGTGCCTAACATATTACATTAAAACAGAACTTGGCACATAGGATATGCTGAATATAGGGTAACCTTGTTATCGTCATGATCAAATTAAGTCTGTTGTCCTAACAAATGGCAGAGGAAGATGAAAACTCAGGTCTTATGGTTCCTAAACAAAATGCGTTGTGCTATGCTCCTGCAGTCCTTTATAAAATGAAAGCTTCTGATATTATAGATATTTAAATTTTAGAGGCACTATAAAATGGTACTTTGAAAGTTGTATATTTTTAGGTTTCTCTATAATTAACAAGTCTTGTGATGCATCATTCAATCAGAATTATCCCACAATGAGAACATCTCGACTCCCCATAAGTGTTTTCATTAACTTTGTTAATGACCCTGCCCCTAAATGTCTACAGAGAATGCAGTCTTGATGAGCAGTGATTTCATCCTGGCTTAATAAAAATGATTCCAGAGGAGGCTGTTAGATTTTAAGGTCATGCAACGATTCCGCATATAACCTACTTTTTATTTTATTAACTACAAGTATTTTTGAAAACATATCGTTCTCAACAGCACAAGCTATTAGTAACTGTCTGGCATTCCTTGAAATTATAATTCAGTGCAATGTGATGAGTCATTTGAATAATGAGGTTTTAAGCTGGTTGGTGTATAATCATGTATAACTGCTATCTTTATAAATATCTAGTGAATATTATTTATATTCAGTAATGCTCTACACATGGAAGGGTATTTGCTATTCTTTCCTTTGATGTTTCCCTAAGCATTATTTGGAAAATACCAAGACTTCATTAGCTTGAAAAATGATCTTTGCTTAGAGTGATTTAGTAAAAAAAAAGTTTCTTCATTTCTGCAAATGCTTTGGATAATAAACTTCATGTTCTTTGAGAACAAAGCATTCAAAATATGGCCTGCTAAATAAGAGTTGGTGAGCTGTTGGAAAATATTTTTAAAAACTCATTTGAAGTCCACAGCATTCAAAATCAGACTTAATTAAATTGGATTTATCATTCAGAAAATGGAAGTAATTCTAGCATATTGCATTATTCAACACTTTATACCATGTACTGTTATTGCTGAACATATCAACTTTAGACTGCCATGAAATTCATGGTGTATATATGTGTGCATTTTTCAAAAAAATAAACATTTATCAACTATTTTAACTAGTTAGGAAAATAATGCTTTTGGAAATATTTCTCCTCTAGCACATAAGATTTTCATTTTCATTGTAGAGATCTTTTTTTAAGAGGAGCAATTGAAAATTTAATGTAGCAAGTATGACTAATCAAACACATAGCTTTTTTCCTTTTGGAAAAAGTGTGCCATTCATCTTT
The DNA here is from genome assembly GCF_021613505.1 of Equus quagga. Classification (NCBI taxonomy): domain Eukaryota; kingdom Metazoa; phylum Chordata; class Mammalia; order Perissodactyla; family Equidae; genus Equus; species Equus quagga. Next base: position 47,747,056 of record NC_060274.1, on the reverse strand, counting down.
CCGAAGTGGGAAAGAAGCTATTACATTTATAATGCATGACCTGTGTCTAAATCCAAGGTCAAGAGGTCCTGAAAAGGGGAACTGATAAGGAATTTTCCTCAAACCATTAATCCTGTGAAATACAAGGCAGGAAAAGCAAGGAGGAAGCAGAGGGGTGAGATTTGTAGAGAATTGACCAATGGGGATTCTGCTGTTGTCCAGGCGCAGAGATTTGGCCCTAGATGACAATGCAGGGATGGGGTGTTACATAGGGGACAGCTGCATAGCTGCTTGAGGAATATGGGGTTTTCTTGTCCACCCAAGTTATTTCCATCCCACCCACTCCTGAGCCCAAGTCTGAGCAAGAGAATCTCATCTTACCCCAACTGCATAATACAACAGAGAAGACCAAACCTGGCAGTGACATCATTCAACATGAAGGAAAAAGAGCTGAGCAGCACGATAAAGTGAGACACAATTAGGTCTCCAGGACTCCAGGGTAGGAGGATGGATGGAGTTCCCCACCCAACCCTCATAGATAGCATCTCCATACCCCCGAAAAAAGAAAGAAAATTGGGCTTCTTCCTCAATGTGATACTTGCTTTGATTTTGAAAAATAAAGATATATGGCATTTCTTAAATTTACATGTCATTGAGCAATGCATATTGCCTATCTATTCTAAGGAATTCTGCAAATTGAAAATGGAATTCTGCAGATTCTCCCACTCCCTCGATGCCCTTGTATTTACTTCATGCTTTCATTGGGGCTACAATAGGGAGACATTCAATGGAAAAAAAGAAAAGATAAAACAAGCAACAAACAAAAAGCAATTTTCAATTGACAGTGCTGTATTTTCAAGGAATTGCAAAAGTAGCCCAAGTTATTGAAATAACTGTGCTATTTAATGTCTATAAGAGTTTTTAAAATAAATAGCTATATAATTTTAATTTCTAAGATTCAATGTTATATTTATTATTGTTTCATAGTCTCATGTTTTCTTTGAGGTGTCTAGGCACACTTACATTAAGATATCTTTCCAATTGTGCTAGTTTAAATTTTCCTATTTGCTGAGTCTGAGGACTCGTGGAATTTGTCTATATATATAATTCTGTCCTGGTGTTGACTTTCATGTTTGTCTGTAATCCTTCGGCACCATTTCTCTTTGGAAACCCCACTCAGGCCCTGGGTTGTAAGGCCTCCCTGTGCTTGCTCATGTTCGCTTATCTGAACCCTAAAAAGAGATTTAAACAACAAATAAATAAACTTAAATAAACCACAAATTTCTATCAACAGTTTCTACCTGTATTGATGTCAGTCTGGTTTATCTATACCACTTGCTTAGTACAAACTTGTTCCATGCCCACAGATGGTGCTGGAATGTGATTCTCTCCTGCTGGAGACTCTCTCTTCAACTATAACTCCAGGCAGCAGTTCCCTTCTTGCCACAAGTCTAGATCAGTGAGATGAGTTTTTCCGGTTCCTTTTCATCCATGATGGAAGTGTTTATTCTCAGATTTAGACTGGGAATCCAAGTTCCTGGTGAGTGCCAAGGAAAGGACCAATCTCCCCAACGTCCATCCTACTCATCATCCGATTATGATGTTTGGCTTTAACAGCACAATTACTATACATCCCTGTACTTTTCTATCATCTGGAAATTCCCCGTTCTTACTTTCAACATTACTTAACATTCATCTGTTTAAATGCAACAGGACACCATCAGATGGTGGGGACTATTCCTTTGTCTTTTCAGCATAAATGATCAGAGGTTCTGTTGAGTATTTGTACGTCTATCTAAAGTGAATGGGCTTCAGAACTGTCTGCTCACCAATTGTCACTGCTTTTCAGGTTAGGGGTACAGTCGCCTCACAAATGAGTTAAGAAACTTTCTATCTGTTTTTGTTTTGTCAGTTCTGTGACAAATTATAGCTAAGAAATGATCTCTTCTTTGAATGTTTACTTGGAAAATTCTATGAGCTTAACACACTTTTCCAGGGAGGAAATCTTTTGTTGATATCTGTATTTGTCTATAATTATGGTTCTATTCAAATTGTCTACTTCTTTTGGGGTAAAATTATATAATGATTCATTTTACTCAGATTTTCAAAATTGTTGGCATAATGTTGTATATATTTCATTATAATTTTTTTAAATGTCCTCCATTACTGTATTTTCCCCTTTATAATTTTTCATCAATAATTTCAGTTTTATTTTCCTTTTTGTGGCAATGATTGGTTCTTACTTCAAAGCGTATATTGTTTTCTTTGACTGTAATTTGTTTTAAAACTTATGTAATTTTAACATAAGCATTAAAAGCAAATACTAAACAATACCAAATAAGAGTATGAAGTAATAATATGAAAGCTTTCTCTATAATGTATATGCAAGTCTGTACTTACTTTTAATCTGTTAATTTATCTTTTCTTGAAGCACTATGTCAAAGCTACTCCTTCTCACTAATGATTTATCAATTTCTCAATTTTTTTCTGTTTCTTTTATATATGATTTGAAGCTCTGACATTGGAAATATTAAAGATCATAATTATTATGTCATCTTGTAGGAATCAAATATTTTGTGAATATGAAATATATTTATTTCCTTTTAATGCTTTTAATCTTGAGTTATTTCTCTACATTAGTTTAGATATATTTACTCTTCCTGTTAGCATTTGGCTTTTGTATGTCTTTTCCATTCCGCTACTTTCAACCTTTTTGTGTGATTTACAGTACATCTCAAATATACAGAAAATAGAGTTTTCTTTTTATCAAAATCAGCGATTATCTTTTAAAAGTGGCAATTAATTTAGTCACACACCAGAGTTAACTTATCTTTCCTGATGTTTTATGTTTTGTATTTTATGTTTTATGACCTCCATTTCCTCCTTGTCTCTGCTGTTTGAGTTTACTGGCAAGTACCAACCCCCTGCCCCAATATTATTTCAGAAATTATGCCTATTTTTCAATTTGACTAGCGTTTACCCCAAACATTAACATATATAACTAAAAATGTTTTATTATTTCTAGATGTAATCAGAACTTGTATTAGCCTTTAAAAACAGACAACCATATGAGGTTGTACAACCTGTCACTTGCCAGACTAAATCACATAGAACTGTCATTCCAGATTCCTACCTGACGTTTGTATGCTAGTATGCATCAATTACTAGTTCTACACAGAGGTGAGGATATATGTTTATATTTAATATGCATTTTTACTCTAAAGGCCATGTCTTCAGGAGGATATATTATCGAGGTCATGTATACTTTATGTCACCCTCGCTCTACATGAACTAATCAGTAATACTTACAGTAATAATAATAACCATAATTACTAATAGTCTTTGTTCCTGTATCTATTTGGCTACCCACTTCATCTACTGAGGTTTTTTTGTTTAGTTTTCTTTTTTTGAGGAAGACTAGCCCTGAGCTAACATCTGCCACCAATCCTCCTCTTTTTGCTGAGGAAGACTGGCCCTGAGCTAACACTGCCACCAATCCTCCTCTTTTTGCTGAGGAAGATTGGCTCTGAGCTAACATCCATGCCCATCTTCCTCTACTTTAAATGTAGGACACCTGCCACAGCATGGCTTGACAGTGGTGCATAGGTCTGTACCCAGGATCCCAACAGGCAAACCTTGGGCCACCAAAGTAGAATGTGTGAACTTAACCACTATGCCACAGGGCTGGCTTGAGGGTTTTTAAATTATCATCAAATGATTAAATTTGTAATGTGCAATTTTGATTTGATTTTTGTTCAAATGATTTACTTAAATATATAATATGAATTTTTTAAGATATAAATTTTAATCATACCAGAGTCTCCTTCTGATTCCTTCATCAAATCTGTTTCTTCAGGTGTTAGCTCTTCTCTGTATTGAGTTTGGAGTTTTTCTCATGGTGCTGACTTTACTAAAATACTGGGTGATATATGGTAGTCCTCTCAACTTTGTATTTAAGAATCGCCATCTGACTTCCTGTTATGTTCACTTATCCTTTCCTCAGTATTTGTTACTGGTATGTGAAAAAGTTTATACTAATTTATTCTTTGCTGAGATGACAAGCTTTCTGTTCTTCTTGAAGAGTGAATAGCAACCTGCCTTTGTAGTCTTGTACATTTATAGTCCATGTACCCATTACTTTAGCATGCAGACAAAAGCCACTGTAAAGCACCAGCAAGCAAAGAGGCTAAGAGAGGAAAACTGATTTTCCTCATTCCAAAAATGTCTCAGATTTCTCTTGAGCATCTTTAACTCTCTGAGCTTGCTACTCTTGACATCACTCCTAACATTGCAGGATTTTTTCTACATTTTTTTGGTCTGCAAATACATCTTTCCCGTTGCTATTTTCTTGTTACGTCTGATACCTTCTACTTTCTACTTTCAGAAGTTTCCAGAAGCCACACAGTTAAAGCCACACAATTTTTAAAATACATGGAAAACATTCAAGAACGTGTGAACCTATTACTGATCTAGAAAATTAAAACCAAATGTGAAATTAGAAAAATCACAATATGACATTGACAAAAAAAAATCTCTTTTAGACCTGGATTAAAGATATTTTTATTAGTATGTTGCTCTCTGCAAATACTATGATCTGATATGGTTATTTTGAAAATAACATTAGGCAACTTTACAAAGGAACTCAGATTTCAACATCTTTGACAGAGTTCCATTGAATGGAGTAAATATAATGTTATTTGCCCTTTTGAGGAGTATAAATGATGAAATAATGGACAATTAAAAATTATTTTGAAATAACCACCTATGAGGGATTTGGAAAAAAGAAACTGAATAAAAAATGGCAGAGTCCTTTCTTAAAAGGACAAGGTTATGTTGACATTGATTGCTTCAAATCAAAAAATTGTTATCCCTGGGTCAAGAATGTTCCTAGTATTTTGTTAGGAACAATTTATCTGTCAGAAAATGGAACATGTTTGACTTAATAATAATTATGTCTGGGCGTCTGGTTAGACCTTAGTTGTGAGGGAGATGTATCTGCAGTTGCAGAGTATTATCTCTGCCATGATGCCAGGATAGATTTGACAGATAGGTTCTGACAGGCTAGTATTTCTTTCCTCACTCAGAGCTCTGATTGCTTCTCTTTTGAAAAGATGAGCTCTTTTAAAGAAGGCAAATTTCAGATATAAAGGAGGCTATGAGACTATGAGATAGTCATTGTACTCCATAAATATCACCTGATTTGGGTGGTGGCTGACTTTTCATTAATTTAGTCACTCAGGCAGTCAGCAAATACGTGTTGAGAATTTACAATGATGTAGACTTTATATTGGGCTCTGGATATTCATTTATTTTTATTATTATTTTTTTTAAAGATTGGCACCTGAGATAACAACTGTTGCCAATCTTCTTTTTTTTTTCTTTATTCTTCTCCCAAAAGGCCCCCAGCACATAGTTGTGTATTCTAGTTGTGAGTGCCTCTGGTTGTGCTATGTGGGACGGCACCTCGGCATGGCCTGATGAGCAGTGCCATGTCCGCACCCAGGATCCAAAATGGTGAAACCCTGGGCCACCGAAGAGGAGCACACAAATTGACCACTCAGCCACGGGGCTGGCCCCGTGCCCTGGATCTTTAAAAAGAAATTTAATAAGCCACAAACTTCTGACAATTAGAGTGGACATTGGACATATAATTAAGTGCCTGTGATATAAATGTTAGTGGGGCTATGAAACAACCACCTTTCACAAGATAATGAATTGAGGCAAAATGCAGTCTCAGTTGCAGACCCGTGATGTGGACAGTCAATAAAGTATCTCAAGCCCAGGTCACAGAAGTAACCTTTTATAAGTCACTTTGAAATTCAGAGTATTTTCTCTGTTGGTTAATCATCAGTTCTCTCTCCTTGTATCTCTTGCCCATAAGCACGGCCATGATGAAACAATGCATCTCCACAGCATGCAGAAGGGACCGCCATTAAGTGAGTGAGAGGAGTAAACCTCAGTGTTCCTCTTGTGGGTCTTTCTCTCGTGGACATGAGCCCTGCAACTTCAGCAAAGGAAAATCTCCACCTAAATTAGAAACCAATCAAAGTTTTGGTTCTCATTTGTTTTATTTAGTCCGATTTGCTTCCATATATTTTTCAATAGAGAGTAAACATAAGGGTCGCCAAGATTATATGTCAAGCATAACAAAAATTGAAAAGATAAAAAAAATTCACCTTAAACTATTTACACCTCATTCATCCACACAACAACAAAGTAACACTAAACTCTGGCTCTTCTGAAACATAGGAACTAGGTACTTATAATAAAATTTCTTAAAGATAATTTATAAATTTATGTTTTATAGAGAATATGGCTATATGTGTCCATTTCTATAATATCCATCCTACTGTGTCCCTCTCTACAGAATAATCCCAGGATTAATCAGCCTTAAATTCACTCTGCCCAAGTACATCCAAATTTGACAGCATATTCTAAGTTAAGATCAACACATCTGCCTTCTCGGGTAGATGAAAAGTATCTATCATGTATTTACTTGTTCTCTTCCTTGAAATAATATTATTTTGGAATTATGGTCAGTTCTTTTCTATTCTAAACACAAAGACAAGCTGAATAAAGCATAACTAAATATACTAGTAGAATAGATAATTAAACCATGGTATGTTCCTAAAATGGAAAAGCAGCGTGCTGTGAAAATAAATGCATACAGCAACATAGATGAATCTCACAAATATATGTGGAGTGAAAGAGGCCAGACATAAAAGGAAAAAACTCCTAAATTTGTATGTTTCCCTTCACGGTAAGGTAACAAATAGGTAAAACTAGTCTATACTTTTAGAAGTCAGGACAGGGGGCTCACCTGCAGGGACCGACCTGAAGGCTGAACCAAGGGAGATTTTGTGACTCGATAATCTCTGGTGTCTTTGCCTGGAAGATGAAGACATATGTGAATATTATTGGAAGAACATTGAGCTGTAAGCTTGTGCATTGTATTTCAACTGAATAATTCATTTAAAAAATGTTACCAGAAAGTAAAGATCAAGGAACTACAAAAAAATGACAGTAATAATAACTGTAGCCTTGTCAGCCAGGGTAGATACTTCTGGCAATGAAGGGAAAACCTGCAGGGCTAATCTTCCCCAAATAAAACCCCAATTTAGAATTCCAAAACCAGCTAAAGTGTCATCTAAAGTGCTGTTTTGAATGCGTCATACAAATAATATGGCATTTTGTATACCTCTAAATATACTAAAAGAAACAGTAAGTACATCTAATAAGGCCAAAGACAAGAACATGTATAAAAACAAAAAGATGGGCACATATCAAAAGAATATGAGTGCCTACTCAAAGGAGTTCCCAATGGTCAGATCAAAACTAATTTGAACAACAAAATAAATGCAACATTGTAAAATTATAATCCCCCCCATAAAACAAATAATTATGAACCTATGGTGATATTAATGATAGAATATATAAATAAATGGAGGAGAAGGAGAAAATATTCCTTACAGAACATTCCACAACATATATGTAAATACCCTTCCCCATTCTAGGAGGTGGGCTTAATCCTTTCTCTGACCTCTGCATTTGGTGACTTGCTTCCAAAAAGTAGAGTGTGGGAATGGAAATAATAAATTCACTATAGAGAAACTGGCAGACACCGCCTTAACCAAGTGATCAAGTTAACATCATCTGTAATAAGTCATATTGTTATCAGGTACCTTCTTATATTAGACAACTCACTTTGTAGTACTCTTTCTCATAACCTATAACCACAGTCCAATCATGAAAAACATCATACAAATCCAAGTTGAGGGACAATCTACGAAATACCAGTGTAGCATTTTTCAAGTATCAGTGACTAAAAGCAAGACTGAGAAACTGTCACAGAGAAAGAAATGAGTCTTGATGACAAATGCCATGTGATATCTTGGATTGGATCATGGAACAGAAAAGGCACACTAGTGGAAAATGGGTCAAATATGAATGGAGTCTGGATTTTATATCATAGCAATGTACCCATAGCCAGCTCTGGTGGTCTAGTGGTTAAGACTTGGCACTCTTACCATCTCAGGTGGTGTTCATTTCCCGATCAGAGAACCACACCACCCATCTGTAGGTTGTCATACTGTGGGGGCTGCATGTTGCTGTGATGATGAAAGCTATGTCACTGAGATTTCAAATACCAGCAGGGTCAACCATGGTGGACAGGTTTCAGCAAAGCGTCCAGACTAAGACAGACTAGGAAGAAGGACCTGCCCACCCACTTTCAAGAAAACTGGCCATGAAATCCCCACGAATATCAGTAGAACATTGCCTGATATAGTGCCGTAAAGTGAGAGAATGGCACAAAAAGATTGGGCAGGGTTCTTCCCTGCTGTACAGACAGTCACTAAGAGACAGAACTGACTTCATGGCACTAACAACAACAAATGTACCCATATTGTTTTCTTAGTTTTGAAATATGTACCCTGGTACTGTAAGAACTTAACATTATGGGCACCTGGGTGAAGGGATTTCAGGGACTCTGAGCATGGGATGTAATATCCTCCATGCACAGGACATATAATAATATCTACAAGCTATCCAAAATACAAAAGCTTATTTAAAAAGTTAAACAACATGATCTTCTTAAATACAAAAACAAACCTATTATTCAATATATTAAAGTCCCATTCAAGATAACATCCCTTATCAAACAAATAGCAAAAAGAAATATCTCAAACCAGAGTAAGACATTTTTTAAATACATACATCAAATAAGGAAAATTACACCAAAAATTAAAGCTATATTATGTATAAGAAAACCACTGTCAAAGCTTAGAAAATAAGAAACAGCTTAGAATAAGATATTTAGCATAAGATATCTGACAAATAATGTTATCTAGAACCTATTTGTGACAATGTGGATGGACATTGAGGGCATTATGCTAAGTGAAATAAGCCAGATAGAGAAAGATAAACACTACATGTTGTCACTTACATGTCGACTCTAAAAAAAAATCAAACTCATAAAAACAGAGAGTAGAAAAGTTGTTGTCAGGGGCTAGTGGGGACAGAGGGGGAATAGGGAGAGGCTGGTAACAGGGTACAAACTTTCAGCTATAAGATTACCAAAGTCTGAGGATCTAATGTATAATGTGGTGACTACAGTTTATAACACTGTATTGTATAACTGAAATTTGCTAAGAGAGAAAAATAAATATTCTCACAAAAAAAGATCAATACGTGAGGTGATGGATGTATTAATTAAAGAGATGGGAGGAATCCTTCCACAATGGAATCATGCACCAAATTATCATGATGTACACTTTAAATATCCTACAATGTCATTTGTCAGTTAAACCTCAATAAAGTGGAAAAAATAAAGATAATAATTAAAAAATACTGAAAGTGGGATATACACACAAGATTTGGAATAGTTAGTAAAGAAAACAATTTCATGAATAATTTTATATCAGTTACATGTTGAAATGATAACATTTTAGATATATTGAGTTAAATAAAATACATCATCAAGGGGCTGGCCCTGCGCTGTATTGGTTAAGATCGCACTCTGCTTAGGTGGCCTGGGGTTCGCAGGATTGGATTCCAGGTGCAGACCTAGCACCACTTGTCAAGCAACACTGTGGCAGCATCCACATAAAATAGAGGAAGACTGGCACAGATGTTAGCTCAGGGCCAATCTTCCTCACGTGCTCCCCCCAAAATTATTAAAATTCTTACAAAGCCATAAGGTAAGCACTCAAATTAAAAGAAAGATAAACAAAATATATCAAAAGGATATTAATAGAAAAGCTAAAATGTGGCTAGATCTGCAAAGAGATATTCTTACTATTAATTGTTGAACTATGAAATAAATAGTATTATTTTACCTTATTACAATGACAAAAAAATTAAGAACCAACAAGTATGGCAAGGATGAGAGAGAATGGCAATATTTGTGCAAGTTTAATGAGGATTTAAATTGGGTGGAATTCCTTTTGCCAGCAAACAGTCTGTACCTACCCCCTGAACACAATGGATGACATATTCTGGGAGTGGGCACCAGCCTCATCTGAGCATTTGTGCTGGAGGATCACTTATCTCAGGGCAAGTGGAGACAGAAGCACATATATTTTATTAGTGTTTTGACAAATTAAAAACAACCTAAATCGTGATGAAGGGGAAGTGAAAAAACTAAATTTCTCTTGGTATACCCTTACGACAGAGCTCTATACATCAGTTCCAAAGATTGAACTCCATTGCATATATCATTTGGATAGATTGTATAAACATGACATTAGGGCAAAAGAAAAATGTTACAGAACAATAAGTATAATATGATATAATGTAAATATTAAAAACACATCCAATAATAATATGTACTTTATTGATACACTAAGTGGCAAAAGTAAATATATCTTCAAAAAATCTGAATTAAATGTATAAAATGATACTTGTTAATATCTGTGAACAGCCTTTTTTATGTTAACTGTTGAAGTCTTCTGAATTTTGAAAACCTTTTTAAAATTTAATACAATAAACATACTTTTCTGCCATCTGATTAACTCTGCTTTTCTCTTCTCTACACACTTTTCCTTTTTGTAAATACAGTATGCAACTCAAAGTACAGAAAGATATATTTAGAATAGACAATATTGTCTTGAACGTGCACAAAACAGAAATGGATTACTTCAAATATTTTATTTTTTCACATTAAATAAACACAAAGAATTTCTACAAATAAATTTTACAAAAATATTTTAAATACAAACAGTTTTACTACTTGTTTTGTTTTTAAGGAAAAGATTATATTCAAAGGAGATATTTTTGAATCTTAAGCTGTGCATTATTTACTGTAAGTCATTCTTAAAGGTACATTTTTCTCTCCGTTACGGATCACTTACAGTTGTTATAAAAGAAACCCAAATATAACCTTTTTTCTCCTTCAGTGTCTGAAATCAGACCTTGGTTTGTAGAATTATTTGCTATGCTGTGGCTTATTTTGAGAATCTACGTTGATTCTTCCACATTTTACTGACCTGAGTTGATGGTATCCTTCCTAATCATATCACTTTTCTTTTCCCCTTGGTGTCCTGCCAGCAGGTGATGGACTGTGTTCATTGCCAGGGTCAAGTTGTTGTCCACAGGAAAAAATAATTCATAACATTTGCAACAATCACATCAAGTCCAATATCATCAATTAACATTACTGCTTAAAGCACATAGCACAGCTTTGTTTGCATAAATGGCAGCTCTGGATAAGTGACTCAAAATGACCACAATGTCCAGAGCATCAACAAATGAGGTAATATAAAAACGGGTGGGTTATGTTAAAGGTAGTCATAGTGGTCATGGGAACATTCAATTTCTGGAATTAAAGGAAAAAAATTCATTGTATGGGGTTTAGATTTCCTACAAAACATGGCATATTATGTTTGTCATTTTTTCTTAAAAATGAAATTCTTACATGCTATAGACAGCAAATAGGCTGTTTCCACCAGCCCTGACAGCTTTTTAGTTAGCATTGCTGATGGCGGTAACTGGTGGAACAGAAGCAACAACAGAACTGGAGAACGTGACCTCACTTGGATAACGGTGTCTCGTGTCACTGGATGACCTTGGACAAACAATTGCGTCTCAGACCTAGCTCCTATCTCATCAACATAAAATTGTGGATGCTCGATGCATGATTGCTATTGCTCTTTTGAGATCCAATTGCATATGATTCTCCCACACTCCAATTTTTAATGGATGTAAATGAGAAGCAGAGAGTAATGAACTACTGATAAACATTTTTTCAGTTTTCATAACAATGGTCTTCAAACTCCTGTTCATTAGAACAGTAAGAAATACATTTTACGCTGGTGCCCAGCATAAACACACACAGTCATTCTCTCTCTCTCTCTCTCTCTCTTCTATCTGTAGCTATCATGAAACAAAGGTTTCACAAACAATCTTACTTTTTGTGACAAATCCTATGTTATATTCCAGTTTATTTTCATTAAAGAAAATATTTTTTCAACCAGCTAAACCGATATCATTAGCCTCTAATTTGCAGCAAACTCTGAAGAACATTCTACTAAAGATTAAGATTGAAGCCTATTTGCATGGATACAAGTTCTTTTGCCACATGAACCCTCCCTCCCTTTTCAGCTTTATCTGCAGAATTTCTTTCACACCACCTCAGTCTCTAGCAACATGCATACACATCCAAACACTCAGATACACACACACATACATTTGCATGCAAACACACACGATGCTATTTAACTATTTTTGCATGGGGATTTTGTTCTACCTGGAATTCCCTTTCTTCTCTAGCAAACTTTCATGAATGAATATTTCTTAAAGTTTTACTTGTCAGTACATAAAAGTAGAAGTGTTGGGATTAAGCAAAGAAAGCTGGTTATAATCTACTCAGAAAAATCTAGCTATTTTGATTTTTTCCTTTGGGGTGAAAAAGATATTAGAGTGCTCCTAAGGTTTAGTGATTATGTTTAACTCAAAATAATTAATGACAGTACTTTATATTGCCAATTTACATCTTTTCAGAAGATTATTTCCATTCATTAAAAGAATTTACCTATGTAAGATTATGTCACTGAACTATCCTCCTATAAAAAGACTTAGGAAAACATAAGCCAGTGAATAATCTTGACCCCTACTTACTATCAGATGCTACAGCCTCAGGGAAAGAGTCCATTAAGAAACTGGTCTGTTTTATCAGGCAGAGAGTGGAGAGCACTTGTGAATACTCTGTGTATAGGACGTAGACTGATAGTTGTCACTGGCTATTGACTACCCACACACAACGATGCCCTGAGAGCCAATTCTAATCCATGCTCCTGGAGAAGCGTCAATTCTGAACCCAAAGGAGTGTTAAGCATGGAAACATGGCAGCTTTTAGGCATGGAGGAATTATAGGACTAGGGGATCATTGTCATTCCCATCCTTTCCATTGTGTCCCTTTGTCCAGTGTAGATGTTATTAAAGAGAACTTACTTCGGTTAAGAAGAATCGAAACAGACTATATAAAATTTTGAAGTTAGCCAATAAAGGTAATTCTATAAGACTTTACTCAAAATGCCTAATTCACATATCACCATCTCTGGGAAATGTTCCAAGACCCTGTAGAGAGAAGTATTCAGACCTTTCCCTGTGCTACTTCTGTATCTCACACATGTTTCTAATGCCATATTCACACACTGGACCATAATTTAGAGAAAAATGGAGGTGTAGTAATTGGGATGGCCAACTTGAGACAGACTTCCTTATATTAATGACATAATACATTATAATAAACAATATGCATAGAAATAGTATGTATTTGGGATTTCTGGGAAGACAGTGGCATAGGAGGACTCCGAACTCACCTCCTCCCACGAAGACAACCAATTCACAACTATCTGTGGAATAATTACCCCCGAGAGAGAACTAGAATCTGGATAAAAAGAACCCCCACAACAAGAGGCAATACTGACAGAGGTGGAAGAGGCAAAAATACCTTTCTGCTGTGGAAAAAAACACATTCTAGCCATGGCACTTCATGGCCAGGAGCAATCTTTAGGTACAAAGCTTTTCCTGGAGGAGGAGGTTACCTGAGCAGGAGAGCTATGCCACAATAAGCAGCCTTTGAATTCAGCACAACCTAGATAAGTGTCATAATACCTGACTTTGCTGGCTATTAAGACCAACAGGGAATAGCCCCAGAAAATCTATCAAACATAAGAGAAAGAAAAGCCTACTCTCAAAGGGCCCATGCACAGATGCAGTCATTCCCAAAGCCAATACAAAGTCACCCGTAAGAAAGGTGCATAGTCCTTTAATAAAAGAGGCTCACTTGGTAAGTTCTGTGAACATAGAGAGGCAGAAGGTGACTGGGCTAACCTCCCCAGGGACTGAGACACCCGTGGCAACCATTATTGTGACCTAGTACAGGCATGCTGACACAGATGATGGCAGACACCACTATATTTCTTCCTCTGGCCTGTAAGCACAGGGATTGGCCCTGCCCACTAGGGAACAGATTTAATCCAGCTGAGCCAAGACAGGCAGCTGGCCCCAAGGACTGACGCCACTCACCAGCAAGTCCACAGGCAACTTCTGGGCCTGCTAGGTGGACCGTGTTGGATCTCAGCAGTGGGGCAGGTGGGTGTGCTTCAGTGGGGAAGGGCATGCACACGGGGCAGAACTGTATTGGTAGAGTTTATGGGCCCATGGGCAATGGGGCTTTTTGGCTACAGCAGACTTGTGCCACTGGTCATCTCAAACAGCCATGCCACATAGGGAGTCTGCCCCACCTTCCAACACCTGAAACAATTGTGTACTGCCACACCTGGGGCTGGCTCCACCCAGCTGCACTCATAAGAGAGCTGAAAACAGCCACAATTATGAACCCCTAAGCCTAGCAACCAGCCATGCTGGGGGCTGACTCACTTAACAGCAGAACAGCAGCATATGTGTGCTATTAGACCTTGCAGCCAGCTGTACTAGGGCTTGTACCACCCAATAAAGTGACTAAAGTGACTATAGCAGACACATGCAGCTGAGCGTTAAGACCAGCAGGCATGAGGGCTCCCCCAGCCTACCCATGCACCTGCAGCAAGATCAACCCCACTACAACATAAGCGCACACAAAGCCCAGACAGCAGACACTCCTGGAACATTTGGAAGTACTGATGAGAGGGAAGCACATTGCTGGGCCCCATAAGGCATCTCTTACATAAAGCCACATCTCCAAGATCAGGAGATGTAGCTGATCTCCCTAATTCACAGATATAAGCATAGAAACATAGGCAAAATGAAGAGACAAAGGAAAATGTTCCAAATAAGGGAACACGACAAATCCTGAGAAAAAGAACTAAAAGAAACACAGATAAACAATCTATCAGATAAGGAATACAAACGAACAGTCATAAGGATGCCTACTGATCTTGGGAGATGAATAGATGAACACAGTGAGAACTTCAACAAAGAAGTGGAAAATATAAAAAAGAACCAATCAGAAATGAAGAATACAGTACTGAAAATGAAAAATTCACTAGAGGGGCTCAATAGCAGAACAGATGACACAGAAGAACAGATCAGTGAGTTGGATGAAAGATTAGAGGAAATCACCCAAGCCGAAGAGAAAAAGGAAAAAAGAACTAGAAAGAATGAAGACAGTTTAAAGGACTTCTGGGATAACATGAAGCACATTAAAATCCATATTATACATGTCCCAGAAGAAGAAGAGAGAGACAAAGTGGCAGAGAACCTGTTGGGAGAAATAATAGCTGAAAACTTTCCTAACCTAAGGAAGGAAACAGACATCCAGAGACAAGAAGCACAGAGAGCACAAAAAAAATGAACACAAAGAGGCACACATCTAGACACATTATAATTAAAATGCCAAGAATTAAAAACAAAGAAAGAATCCTAGAAAAGCTGCAAGCAAAAGGAAACAAGTGACATACAAAATAAACCCCCTATTGTTATCAGCTGACTTCTCAGCAGAAACCTTACAGACTAAAAGGAGGTGGCATGATATATTCAAAGTGCTGGAAGGAAAAATTCTACAGCCAACAATACTTTACCCAGCAAGTTTATCATTCAGAATGGAAGGTGAGATAAAGAGTTTTCCAGACAAGCGAAAACTAAAGGAGTTTATCACCAATAACTGGCCTTGCAAGAAATGTTAAAAAGAGTTATTTAAGTGGAGAAGAAAAGACTATAAATAGGAATAAGAAAATTGTTAGAGGAAAAAAATCACTGGTAAGGGCAAATATACACTAAAGGTAGCCGATAAACCACCGATAAAGCTAATATGAAGGACAAAAGACAAAAGTACTAAAATTATTTCCATGATAACAGGTTATGGGATACACACACGCACACATACACACACGAGATTAAATATGATATCAAAAACATAAAATGTTTAAGGGAAAGTAAAAGCATAAGGCTTTTAATGAGGTCAAACTGGCAGAAAAATACACACACAGATCAATGGAACAGAAGAGAGAGCACAGAAATAAAATCACACATGTATGGGCAGCTAATTTTTGACAAGGTAGCCAAGAGCATACAAGGGAGAAAGGAAAGTCTCATCAATAAATGGTGTTGGGTAAACTGCACAGCCACGTGCAAAGGAATGAAAGTAGGCCATTGTCTTTCACCATACCCAAAAATTAACTCAAAATGGATTATAGACTTGAATGTAAGACCTGAAACCATAAAACTTCTAGAAGGAAAAACAGGTAGTATGATCTTCAATATCAGTCTTAGGAGCACCTTTTCGAATACTGTGTCTCATCAGGCAAGGGAAATAAAAGAAAAAATAAACAAATGCGACTACATCAAAGTAAACAGCTTCTATAAGGCACAGGAAGCCATCAACAAAACAAACAGACAATCTAACAATTGGGAGAAGATATTTGTAAACCATATATCTGATAAGGGGTTAATATCCAAAATACATAAAGAACTCATACATCTCAACAACAAAGAAACACCCAAGTGAAAAAATAGCAAAAGATCTCCACAGATATTTTTCCAAAGAAGATATACAGATGGCCAACAGGCAAATGAAAAGATGTTCAACTCACTATTAAGGAAATGGATATCAAAACTGCAGTGAGATATCACTAAATGCCCATCAAAATGGCCATAATTAACAAGACAAAAAAATAGCAAATGTTGGAGAGGATGTAGAGAATGGATGCAGAAAAGGGAACTCTCATACACTCCTGGTGGAAATGTAAACTGGTGCAGCTACCATAGAAAAAACTATGGAGATTTCTCAAAAAAACTAGAACTATCATATGATACAGCTATTCCACTTATGGGTATTTATCAAAAGAACACAAAAACGTGAATGTGTAAAGATATCTGCATGCCTATGTTCACTACAGCAGTAATCATAATAGCCAAGACTTGGGAACAACCTAAGTGCCCATCAATGGTTGAATGGATAAAGAATATGTGGTATATATACACAGTGGAATACTACTCAGGTATTAAAAAGATGAAATCTTGTCATTTGTGACAATGTGGATGGATCTTGAAAGCATTATGCTAGGCAAAATGTCAGAGAGAGAAAGTCAAATACTATATTATTTCACTCATAAGTAGAATATATAAACAAACATACAGATACACAGATTAGATTGGTGGTTACCAAAGGGGGAGGGAGGAGAGAAGAGGAAGAAAGTGGTGACAGGTGATGAGTGGTAATTGGTCTTTGGGTGGTGAACATGGTGCCATCTACACAGAAATCAAAATATAATGATGTACACCTGAAATTTATATCTAATGTTATAAACTAATGTTACCTCAATAAAAAAATTTTAAAAATAGTACTTAGTTTTGATTTGGTTCGGAGACTGAGTACAGTGTAACTCTAAGAGGAAGAGTCTTAGGATAGACTGATAGGATAGAATGAGAGAATTTTCATTTCACATTTTCATCCCATAAAAAACTAAGACCATGGGACTTCTGCTTGCTCTCTTTACTTGGAGAGTTTTGGAGGGAACATATCTTTTTCATAAAGACTAAAGTGCTTATCAGAGCTTTATTAGGTGTCAGGGCTTTGTGCTTTAACAGCAAAAGCCAGCCACCCACTTTCTCTGTTACTTTTCACGCCCAGGGCATCATGGCATTGGCGTTGTCATCTACAGTACATAGCCAAGGCAAGGCCACCTTTGACAAGTTGTCCCTCTCTTCTGCCTGCCACTGGAAGTGTGAGAAACCTGTCTTTACTCTGTGCTCTCCGTGCCTGCGACAGGGGAAAGTGGCTGATCTTCCACTTTTCTGTCGCTCCTCCACGCAGCTGGCCACTTTATATTTTGGGTGCCCTCACTGCTCTGCCTCTCTTTGCAAGCATAGCTGTTTATGTGTGACTCAAGCTTTAAATTCAGAAAAAGAAAAGTAACTTCTAGTTTGGCCTTAGGCCCAAGGAAGTTTGACATTTGTCTTGTGGATTGCAAAGTCATGATGTACTTGCATAGAAAAACGAAATGGTCAGATGTTTTCCTGAATATTTGGGCATGATAATCAGTCAAATTTTTGGAGGGGAAGTGAGGCTGGTGAAATGTCAGACCCCTATCAATCACCCTCATTTATTTATGTATCTCACTGTCCCTTAGACTAGACTTGAGTCTTTGCTGTCCAGAAACTATGAACGCCTCACTTCTGTACCTGACATCCTACCACAGGCTGTATACATAGAATTCCACAAATACTGGCTGCACTGAATTGAATAGAAAACAGAGAGAAAATGTTGTTTGAAATCTCATCCATAATGCAAATGCTATATTACCACTATTTTTCAATTGCTGCTTATCTTTAATGACCTTTTTATCTGTGCTATACACTGAAGCCACAAATCACAAGAAAAGGAGGACAAAATCCTATTGCGTAGAGTGGCTAAGGGCAGATTCTCCATTATCTCTGCCCTTGAAAAAACTGTTAGGATCATCATAAAAAGTACATTGTAGAGACTCAGATACACTGTGAATACTGGAGCTAGAGGAGGTGGATGATCAAAAGCATTGGTAGGGAAAGAATTATTTGGCTGATGCAGTGAAACACCCAAGTTCCTCTTTACTGACCAACAATCATCCTCAGAAAAATACAGCATCTCTTCACCTCAATGAATGCATCTGTGACAGACTAGACAGAAGTGATCCTTGGTTAAAATTTAGTTTCTATTTTAAGGAGCAGTAATGTCAAAATAAAAACTAAGAGGGAAAAATGAAGCTTATATTGTGTTTTGTACATTGTCCATAAGGAATGTTTCTTCTGTTACCTTTTACTATGGAAATAAATTGCTCACTAGAGTTTAGTGTCAATTAAGGATCTGATTGAGAAGACCAACAGCATAACTTATTATAATTTTCAATAATCACTAGGGAGTTTGATTATTTGAAAGATTTTACCCATCTATATCCATAAATGTTCTTAGTGATGAATTTATTTAAAAAATCTCCCAGAAATACTCTGATAGGATCAGTTTAAACTCACATATATTTTTTAAGGTATTTATATGCCATACTCTTATGTATGAACGTTAACTGGTCCTGCTGAAAATGTGTTCCTTGGAATATTAGTGCATCCAAAGATATTACTATGTATTTTCTTTAAAAAATATTTTCATGGACCAGTAAACTTGGTAAATACTATGATTAAAAAAAGTTAAACCACATCATTTACTTCAGAATGACTCATTTCTCTACAACTGAATCTTACCAAGGGCAATAATGCATAATATGATTCTAAAAATTATCTACCCAGAAAACATTTTACCACAGTGGAGTCTGGAATGGGTTGAATGGTGGCCCCCAAACAAACATGCCCTTGTCCCAACCCCTGGAATCTGTGAACGTTATCTTGTTTGGAATAAGAGTCTTTGTAGATGTAATTATTTTAAGGATCTTGAGAAGGGGACATCATCGTCGATTATCCAACTGGGTCCTAAATCCAATACAAATAGCCTTATAAGATAGACATACAGAGAATACACCCAGAAGAGGTTGTGTGAAGATAGAGCAGAGAGAGATGCATTCACAGCCAAGGAACGCTAAGAGACGCCAAAAGCTGGGAGAGGCAAACCAGCTTCTCCCCTTGAGCTCCAGGGGGAGGGAGATGACTGTGGACTTTTGACATTGAACTACTCACTTCCAAAACTGGGAGAGAATAAACTTATTTGTTATAAGCCACTCATTTTGTGATAATTTGTTACAGCAGCTCTAGGAGTGAATATACCATCTATGGTAAATGTTACTATATAAATACTTAAACACAAATATCTGTTTTAAAATTGGTTCAATATTTAAAGAGTTGCATATTTTCTTTGATAAGTAACAATATATCAAATCTTAAAAATATTAACCCTTTTCAGATTTTCTCCAATATTTCCTATATTGATTTCTCTGTGTATAACATATGTACAGTTACATGGATGTATAATTTCTATCCATAACTCTGCTAATAAATGTTTATCTGAAGAATATGTCATTATATAATTATTAGCTATTTATTTTATTTTGTATAATAATAATCAGATACAAAGGAGCTTATTGTTTATATAAAGGAATATATTTTAGAATGTACTAGTAGATTTGGTAAAATTGTGTTCATTTTTAGCAGGAAGATGAGAGTTGAAAAAATATTTCTTAATTATAATAGTCTTTCGTAAGTTACAGGGATAATTTTTACTCTATTGTCTGCTTGGAAAAGAAATTCATTTTCTTAAAACATGACTTGTTATAGAGCCCTTGATGTGGCCTGCAACATTTGTATAAATGTGGAGGGATGTTGCCACACTGGCATCACAGGACAACACTATGACAAAAACAGTGTTAGCAATAAAACGATAATAGCTATCATTTATGGAGTACCTATTATGAGACTGATACTGTGCTAAGTATTCTACATACATAAAATCTAGTCCTTACAAATATTTGTAAGATGTGATTATCTCCACTTTCAGATCAGAAGTTAGAGTCTCCAAGAAATTAAGAAATTTTCCTAAATTTAAACATCTGGTATGTACCTAAGCAGGAATTTAAGCTCTGTTCTGACACCAAGGTTTTATGCAAATTATTTCCAAATTTGCATTTCTATTTCCTTTCTTCATTGAGAAAGACCTGTATTCTTGCATTGAAATTACAGATAAGTCTTGGCGGTGGCTATTCACATCCAAAATAACAGAAGAAACCAATAGAAAAGGGTTGTTTTTAAACTCAAATTTGAGTAATTGATGAACAATGTGTCATTTCTATGACTGGAATGAATGACTGGATTCAGGAAGAATCCTTGTAGGTAGCAGTTCCCAGGCACAAAAGCCACATTATTCACTGTTGCATGGCCTTGATGACAGGGCTGTCTCCAGACTTGGAATGCAACCCACAATGTACACATTTGACAAAAATTAAATATTTTTTTAAAGGAACACACAGATAAACAACTTTCTTCTTAATACATGATTAAAACAGAGGTCAAAAGGAACATATTCTTAAGCACCTTTCTTATTTGTAAGCAATCCTTTAGAAAATAATTTCCTATGAAGACATAAAGGAGATGTCATCTGCATTTCCCTTCTGAGGGCCCTAGGCTCATTCACAGCTTCTTGTCCATTTGGAATCATCCTATTCTAATGGTTATTAATAACAAGTCCCTATTCCCCAGCAAACACTTTTTCAATAAAGTGGAAGAAAGAATCTCATTTTCCTCCCATTTAGACAAATCTTTCTTACTAACCGTGAAACTCTGGCCAAGCTAAGTAATGAGTAAATGTTGGGTTCTGAGCTTTTATCTCCAGCTGGCAAAAGGAAACAAATAACCTCAAGGCTATATGATTGTTGTGAGGGGTAAATAATTAACATGTGATAAATGTACTGTACTGTACTGATAGCTAATAGGGGTGCAATTAATCATCTTTCTACTGTGCATCTGTATTATCATCTTTCTAGAATCAGCAAAATCTTGTGTATAATCTACACTCCAATGACACTAATTCTCCACTTTGCAAGAATGAGCTAGCCTTTCTTCCTTCTTGGCTAATTATTGGTCTTATCAACTTAGCCCATCCTTCTTGAAATATTCTTTTGCATTGAATTTGTGACACCACACTCTTTTAAATTTATTTCTCTATTCAGTACTTCTAAGTCTGTTTTGTAAGTTTATTCACCTTCATTTTGCATTTTAATGATGAAATACCACAACTATACTCTTCTACACTCTCTCCCTAGGTTATTTTATTCATATTCCACATCCACTTATCAATGGCCATCTGTTCAGCATTGTCTATCAGAGTGATCTGGTCTGACATCTTCATCAGAGAAGATAAAAAAAGTGCTATTCAAGACGTACTCTTGCAGTTTTCATAATCACCTCAAACTTAACACTTAAGGAACTGAGTTCATGATAATCCACCACCCTTATAATCAGTGCCTCCTCCAATGGTTCTATATCAGTAAATAGAACAAATTTCCATAACATTTGACGATGTTGAAAACACCATCGTTAACACCTTCTCCATCACCCTGTCTCATTTCCAACTGATTAAAAGTATTATGTCACTTCTATTCACTCTCAAAATATCTTGCTAATCCCTCACTTCACTCAGTTTTCACTGCTACCGCCCTAGTATAAACCATGATATTTTCTCACTATGCTGCTGCAAAAGCTTCTTAAAAGGAGTCTATGAGTCCACTTCTTCCTGTCATCATTCTTAGTGCATTTGGAGTGATCTTTAAAAAATGCAAATTTGATTGTATAACTATGGTTTATTTAAATTATTTAATATTTTCCCAAATTCTTAATAGTGCCTTTGTGTCCAGCATGGTGTGGCCTGTCTTAAGGGCCAGTCTAAACAAATTTCTCTTTTCTATTTTTTGTGCATTTCCATTGCTTTTCCTTTCACTAATGTAATGCTTACTCATCAATCACATCTCAACTCAATTTCACCTTTTAAAAGAGAGCTCTCCGGAATTTCAGTACAGGTTAAATCCACTGTCACATAATCTCGCAGCACCCTGTATTCCAATTGCACGGCTGTTAAAATTGTCAGTCATTACATATGCATGCTTTTTTTGTAGTGCTGCATCCTATCCTCTAAGCAAGTTCTATGAACAGAGGCAAATATTTCTTTTTCGGTCAGCATTTTTCTCCAGGGTCTAGGACAATTCAAGCACATATTAAAATAACCATTTGTTGAATGAATGAATGAATTTCATCAAAGAATGGTGATCTTGGGGGCCGGCCCTATGGTGGAGTGATTAAATCCATGTGCTGTGCTTCGGCCGCCCAGGGTTCTGCCAGTTGGGATCCTGGGTGCAGACCTAGCGCCGCTCATCAAGCCATGCTGAAGCAGTGTCCCACATAGCAGAACTAGAAGGACTTACAAGTTGAATATACAGCTATATGCTGGGGGACTTTGGGGAGAAGAAGCGAAAATAAAAGACTGGCAACAGACGTTAGCTCAGGGCCAATTTAAAAAAAGAATATATGTTTAAAAAAATTATAATCTTCCCAAGTGAACTGTTATTCAGATTACATCCTTAAATGTTCAACTGTAATGCCAGTCTATTCATAATGCCTTGTAGAGGAGCCCCTTCTTCTTTCATCAATTCTGGAAGAATTAATTTCTCCCTCTTACAACTTGTATTAGTGTGTATTGGAATATTTTTAAGCTGTTTATGGAAAGCTAATAGGCTATTTATAGGTTTTGTTAAGAAGTTAGTAGAGAAGAGAGACAGTCATTACTTTCTGGGAGCCAAAGTAGAGGAAATGTCTTTATTGTCTATGCCGTGATGTTTATATTGTTGATTCTCTCTCTCTCTGAATATTCCACATTTAGAGAGACAAGAGATGAGTTGAAGACAGGAATAATTGGATGAAAGATATCCCAAGAAGGTAGAATGTATTAGCTTCAAAAAGTAAGAAAACTGTAGCTTCTTTGAGACAGAAGCAGAGTCAAGTCCAAGGACATTGCAGCTCTAGGCCCAAGTTAAGTTCTAATTAATCAGAAGGAAATGGAAGAGTTTCTTCCTACGTTATCTACTTCTTGTACTTCACTGTACTTTTTTCCTGCATAATTCAAGTCTCAGCTTCCGCCTACTGATTCTGTGCTACTTCTCAGGCATATGATTCTTTTCCATGTCTTGAAGTGAGTTTTGTATGACTGTTGGAAAAAAAAAAAAGATAATTTGGGAACATCTGGCAAATGCTTCCATAAATTATATTTGGCATGAATTTTTTGGCACATTTGGTGCTGCTGCTCATCTTCCAGTGATTTTCAGAGGCTCATAATTCCTCTCTTTGGTTCAGAGATGGAAAATATGGAGGATGAGATATTCTTAACCAATAGTGACCTTCCACAAACACTCCTGGCAGCTCTCAACATCCAACTGTGCAGAATAGGGCTTCTACTATAACCAGTTAGTATACATTCTTTATCTCCAAAACCGAGGGAGAAAAGCAGACTGTCATGTAATGGTGGCTACATGATCTCAAGTAACAAGAACAACAACAATGATCCTGTGACATGGACTGCAAAAAGAACTTTTGAGAAATTAAAGGAATCCCATAAGGAAAAACGCTTTGATAGGCCTTGGTTTAAGAAGAAGAAGAAATCTGTGGAGACTTCATGAAATATTTACATTCAGAAAGAGAAAAGAAAAACATGAAGTCTTTAGAAGTGTTAGTATGCTAGCTCAAAAACATACATATACTTTTTCTTTATAAGTGTATGATATAAAAAGAAATATATTTGGTCTTTGGCCATGGTTCCTGACACAGAGCTCCTAAAACCCTTGACATTTCCTGGGTGATAGAGATTTTTATCATACATAAGGAGTCCCTTTGAGCATGTCTGAGTTTATGCTAATCAGGTGCCTAATTTTTGGGCCCCTAGATAGCCTCAGGCTAGGGCTAGCCACAGAAAGACCAAGTGATTAGAGAGTTGGAACTTTTAGTCATACCACCAAACTCTGGGAAGGAGAAGGGCGGGGGAGAGTTAAGCTCTATCAAAAGCCTGGAATAACAAGATTTGATGAGCTTCCAAATTGGTTAACACATCCACAAGCCAGGAGGGTAGCATGCCTGAGTTCCCTGGGGATTTAAGTTCCTGTACTCAGGACCCTTACAGATGTCCTCTGTTCCTCTCCATCTGGCTGTTCACCTGTTGCCTTTATAATACCTTTAGAATAAACTGGTAAATGTAAGTACATATTTCTTTGGGTTCTGCCAGCTGCCAGAGCAAATTAATTGAACCTGAGGAGGGTGTTACAGGGACCTCCAATTTATAGCTAGTGACTCAGAAGCACCTGGACTTGTGACTGGCAACTAAAGTTGAGGCGTAGATGTGTAGTCTTGTAGGATTGAGCCCTTAACCTGTGGGATCTGATGCTATCTCCAGGTAGATAATGTGGAATTGAGTTAATTCCTTGGTGGTGTTGGGAAAAAAACCAGAAACATTGTTACTTCTAATCTATTTGCATTCCTTACAAGATGTTATATCCCAAACTTCAAGTATTTAAACAGGGGAGTTTCGATTTTGTATTAAATAAGTAACTTTGAGACATTTTTTATTATTCTTATTTTTTGGAAAGATAGAAATCACACTTTCATGCAAACACAGGATTGCATTATGAAGAATGATATCTTGGAATACAGAGATAAATTCTCTTAGACTTCTACTTCCTCCCTTGATGGAGTACAAGCCTTTTATACCTGCAATAAACAACTATGTAACTGGACAGAATATATGAGACAAGGGTTTTCAAGCACTGGATAAAAAGCATTACAGAACTACAGCCCCAGAGGGGAGGGGAACTCACACGGAGAGTCCCATGACCACCAGCTTTGTGCTAGGGGAAAATTTTCTGACTGTTGTAAAGAGCAGAGCAGAGATCCTGATAAACTGAAAAAGCTGAGATAGAGTCAATTGAGACAGTGGGAATCTGGGGTGCATTAGAGAAGAGAGCTGTGCAGAGAGCCCCAGGAGGTCCATGGGTGGATTCTCTACAAGTTCATGACTAAGAATCACCCACATATGCACATATGTAGTAGGAGCTACCCGAAGTATTGCAGATAGAGGCTGCTGAGAAGAGTGGAACAGACAGTAGACCTAGAGTAATGTTGAGTTTGTTGGAGATCACATTTATACTCATGGCAACCATGAGACTCCAGAAAGGCAGCCAGGAGCATAATCAAGAGCAAAATCTACACTAGGCCTACACTAACAAAACCTAAAATTAAATCTTGATACTATCTCACAGAAGACGGAATTTGGAGTTTGAATGCCTTAAAGTTAGGAGGGCTTGGGAAACATTTAAAATCTCTACAGATCTTCACTAACCAAGCATAAAATCAGGTTTATACAAATTCAAAGTGATAAGATATAATTGATCTGACTATTAAAAAGAATCAACATATCTTGAGAAAGATAACATGACCACGTTCTCTACATTGATTGTGTTACCCAAAATGTCCAATAATTTTTTGGGGGGAGGTGGTGAGGAAGATTTGCTATGAGCTAACATCTGTTGGCAATCTTCCTCTTTTTTTTGCTTGAGGAAGATTAGTCCTGAACTAACATGTGTGCCAATTTTCCTCCACTTTGTATGTGGGTCTCTGCCACAGTGTGGCTTGATAAGTGGTGTAGGTCTGTGCCCAGGATCCAAACCTGAGAACCCAGGCCACGAAAGTGCAGTGTACCAGTCTTAATCAGTATACCATGGGGCTGGCTGCATCAATACTTTTTTAAATCACTAGAAATGCAAAGAAAAAGAAAATTGTAATTCATAGTCAGGGAAAAAGAAGAAAGCATTCTATATAAAGCAAATCCCAAAGGCCTAGAATTTGGACTTTATAGACAAACACAAAGAAGCTTCTATAAATATGTTTCAAAGGACAATAAGACAATATAGTTTTAATAAGTGAATATATAAGAAGTCTCATCAGAGACATATAAACCATATTAAATAGCCATAATGAAACTTTTATAACTGAAAATTACAATAACTGAAAGGAAATAGTTCCTGGGCAGTTCCAGCAGAAGACTGAAGATAGAGTGAGGGAATAATTTCCAGAAGAAGGAAGTCAGTCACAGGCTGGGTTCCTGGGAAGTCTGCTATGCAAATACTCTAGCTGGCAAGGTATGTTTTAGGATGTGCTCTTGGAATTAACACCCATATAAGGGAAGAGAAGGAAGCAAGATTGGACAAAGTGAGAAGTTTAATGGCTGCTCACTTCCAGTGAAGTCATCCATCAATCCTATAAGGAGACCTGGAGCTAGGGATGGCACTTCTGAGTGCCTCGAATTGAGGTGAGAAGGCAGAGACTTAAATCCCTGTGTTGATCAGTCATTGAATTCTGCCTGCCTTTGGAAGGAGGAATGACCTTGAGTGAGGCAGTTTTCTTTACCAGAGCCAATTTCCAAGAGGGCTTACAGCTGAGGACAGCTTTCCATAGCACTCCCAGATGCTGGGTGAATAGGTCCTGACAGGGAATCTGGGTGGCAGGTCATAGCAACTACCACAGTCTGTATTTGCACTCTCTTATCCAATTCTTTGCTTAATATCTGGAAGCAGCTACCCCAGGATTCCTGTGAGACTTTCTTTTTATGGGTCACATATCAGACAGAGGTTCTTGGGAAGAGTGACAGGCTCTGCTTCTGCATCTAGTGTCAAGACCACTACTGACTCTTGTTGTCTTCCGCCTCTACTACTGGTCTAGATTTCCTTCACCTTCAGCCAGCACCCCTGCTTGCTGTGGTGGCTCACCTGGTGGTGTGATCTAGACTTGCATCTCCTAGACGACTGAGCCCCTGGCCACCATGTTTACTTCAAAATTGGATAAAGTACCAAGACAGGCCAACTCAGCCACCTAAGTGCTAGATGTATGCCTACCTGCCCCCCTCACAGCAGCCTATCTCCTCCTGATGATCAAGGTCAATTACACCTGCCACAACGGTGACTCTTTGTGCTGACTGGTCCCCTGGCATGAAGAGCCTGAAGAGCATAGATGGTAGCCATAGTTTATCATTCAAGAGGACTCTTGCTATGCTTCACGTGAATGTGTTCCCCCTTTGAGAACAAAGAATTCTAAATGTGCAGAACACAGAGCTGTGTACTTAAGAAGCACAAATTCCCAAATGGATCACTGGAAGTGATGGTAAGTAAAGAGATTCCTACTTTGACCTCTTGCTTCCTGGATCCATGCATCCTGCTTGTTATGGAAGCAACATAATATAACTGCCATTGATTTAAAAGGCAAGCTGCATCCTGGATCATGACACTCAATCCTGGTAAAGTATTTCCTCCGAGCTGGAGCATAAACTGTACCTTTAAGCAGACCATTCCATTATTTCATCAGGGTGACAGCTGCTGTTATTTGATATAAACAGCAGATCCTATGGTCATGGGCCCACTTCCATAAAGTAATCCCCTTACCTTTCATGCTGTTATGCAGGATTCTGTGCCAGTGGATCAAGCCCTCTGAAATCTCTAGGATAGTGGTGCGGGCTAAAGTCCTGTGGATAGAAAAGGCAAACTTATACCTGGAATATGTGACTCTTCCTGTCAAAACGAATGGCTGCCCTTCCAGCCTGGAAAGGGCCCAATGTAGACAGTTTGCCCCCAAGGGTCTGGTTGAGCTCCTCACGGGATGCTGCCATATTGTTAGGTAATCACTGGTCTCTGCTCCTGGCAGGCTGTAGGCAGGCTGCTTCCAGCCCTCTACCACCTTGGTTCCCTTACACATGCCTATTGTGCCAGCACTGAGGTGGTTCATGGCAAAAGCTGGCTGTCAGTCTGGACAAGTCATTTGTTTGCCTGGTCATTTATTGCCTCTTATGGATGCCCAATTCTGTTAGATCATCTTTACAATGGGTGATGTGAGCCACCACTGAACACCTTAGCGGTGCTTGTCCTCTCTCACTAGTATATGTTTCTTACTACTTTGCTTAATGGTGCAGCTTTCAGTCTCTCCTGTCAAACTAGGAGGGTTTCCTGCTCTATGCTATATCCATCCACTCTAACATTTTCACTACTCTGAATCTTTTTATCCCTTTTCTGACTAACTGGCAGAAATTCTGGCATCTCTGCCTCCCTTAGTGTGGGCCATCACTCCTTTCATTCTTCTAGGATCCATCAGAGCAGTATGTTTGCACCATGTTCCTACTTCAGTGTTAAATCATGTATCTCAGGAGAGTGCTCTCATATTGACAAATTCTATTTTACAGAAATTTCTGGTGTGTCCCTTTTGATTCAACACCCTCAGATTCCTGCCTTATATGTATTGTAGAGGTTCAGAATATGTCACCTCAAAATATTCCACTTTGGCATATTTTGAATTAAAGTTACTTGAGAAACAGCTGGTGCAAGAAGGACACTCTGAACCTCCTTTGTCCTCCTGAAAACAGGAGATAAATCTCCCATGTGCAAAGTGTCCTTCCTGTACCAGGAGGGTAGAGGCAACCCTATCACCAGAGACAAGGAAGGCAGGGCTGAGAAGGCTGTGTAAACAAACCTTGTTACTTCGTCACTATTTTACTACCCATAGCCCAAACACTTTGTCTCGTCAGTTCTTCATAAATTTGTTGTTTCTTTGTCTAAAACGTATAAAAGTTTCCTGCTCTGGTCACTTTGAGTCTTCTATCTTTGTGGGGCTCCCATATGGACGTACATAATTGAATTCGTTTTTCTGCAGTTGGTCTATCTTTTTATTCTAGGGGAGTTTCAGCCAAGAATCTAGAAAGATGGAGGGAAACTTATCTTCCCTCCCATACAGTATTCTCCCAAGTCTTCCAGGTATTGCAAACTAGGTCCTTCTGTTCCTTTTGAGTAGAGTCTCTTTCCTCCTTTCGTAAGCCTAGAAGATCACCAGCTTTATTGACCTCGATGCCAGGAGAAAGGGTGGGGGCAGAACCTATAGTACGTACATTTTGTCTTGAAAGACAGAGACCTATCATCAAGCAATGGACAGTTCTTGGCCTTACTAGGAAGTATTCCATTAATAGGCAGGAACAGGTCACTTTTGCAAAACCAAAGAGTTCAAAGAAATCTGGGGATTCGAGAAATTTGGAGGCATTAACACACATGTCTTGCTTTATGTGTGAGTCCATTCTTTCCCAGCTGGGGTCCGACACTTGGTACAGCAAAGCTGCCTTGGCTGGGAGTTTTCTCATTTGGAAGCTCAGCTACTTTTATCATGAAGCTCTATGTCTGGTCCTCAGCTTTCTCCGTTCTGCAGCTTCAGGAGGTGAGAGTCTCTTTATATGCAGTCTGTGAGGCCCTCCTGCTTCCACATCTAGTGTTTAATTTCCAGTCAATCATCCTCAACCTTAGCAATAGCAACTCAATTCTATTATCGTTGTGGTTGCTCTTTACCCTACATTTCTCAAATGCCAAATTGTACCAGCTAATGCAGTCCTCATTCGTGGTGTAACATCACAATTCATAACTAGTGAAAGTTTTAGCATTTGCACTGTAATCTTGTCTCAGCACCTGTTCTATCTCCAAAATTCCATTTTAGCCTCTCCTTCATTGGACAATACCTGGCACCAAGTGCCATGATTTAGGTCCCCCAGGTAGCAAACTGTGAAACTGAAATTACCATGCAGCATGCTTGGAAGCAGCATGGAAGGTGTTGGCAGAGGGAGAAGCTGAGTTGTAGTGCATCCCTTAAGACACCTTGAGCCCTAGACTTGGGAGCTCTAGAACTGAGATATCACTGTGAGTTGTCTGGTGTTGGGGTGGAACATCTAGGGCTTTCTCTTCCATCTTGATCTGACATTGACTGTAGGCTGCCTGTGAAAGGGATTCTGAACTTGGAATTGTGAATCCCCAAAGATGACTGTACCTGAGGGCCTTCATCTGGCAAGGCACCCAGAAGCTGAGGAAATAATTCTCTAAATTCTGAGGGGAGATCTGGGTATCTAACAGTTTCTATCATAGAGTCCCTAACTGAACAGTGCCTAATGCTAAAATTAAAGAGGCGTCTCTTGTATGGTACATATATAGACACTAACTATGGATACTGTTATGCCATTTTAATTTTTTATTTCCCAAGACATCAAGCAAGCAATGTAGCACAATGCACCTCGGGCTTGTCTTTCTTTTTTTCCTTATGAGAATGCCATTGATTTTAGAAGAGTTTATGTAGCAATATGAAGCCACAGTGTGCAGGTTATCATGTACCATCTGCCTTTGCATCTTCTGAAATTCCTCTTTAATGGAGAAGAATGCTAGCAATTGCATCTTCAAAACGTACATGCCATGATGAGAGAAAAGCAGTCTGCAAAGACTGGGGTACTGATCAGAAATCAATCAGCAGTGAACTTGATACTTTTGAAGTGATAGAGTGGGAAAAGAGCCTTCTATCTACGTAAATTGCATTTAGAAAGCCTGCCTGTGCACTCAGTTTGAATTTAACACTGACTTAAGAGGAACCCACTTCTAGTTCCTAATAAAATCTTGAAAATTAAAATAAACTAAACGTCTAAAGTGCTGTTTATTGGACGTGCAGCAAAACAAAAGCTAGAATGTAAAATTTGACTCTGCATTCCAGGGTGCACTGTTCCTCTTCCTTGCTTCATGCTTGCTGCATGTTGAGTATACACACTTATAATATTCAGCAAAAATATTCCAAACTATTAACAGACCAGCCATGTCTTCAGTGATGGTGGAAGGTATAGTTATGCTCTTAAGAACTACAGGGACAAGTGATATCTGACTTACTCTGAAAATGACCTTCTGTGATTAGAGAGCAGAAAAATTTGGAGCAGAAAAGTTAACCTTGTACCATACTTTCAAACTGAAAAATGCCTTAAACACTAGAACTTCGCAATCTGCCTTTTATTTCAAAACTGCTATCCAAAGCCTGGAGATTTCTAATAAACCTTCTTTTCCAAATATTTGTTGAGGGCTGTCATTGTAACTTTAATATCCAAAATCTTGTGTCAATCTTTTGTTTTTAAGTATTTTTCAAGTGAAATTTATAGAATTTCAGTTCCAAGAAACATACAAGAAAAGGGAAACATATTTGAGACCCTGTTATTTACTGAAAATGCAAGAGGACAGAGTAGCTGTTTACTCCATAGGAAAGACAATGTGAAAGGTTTCTGAAGAAAACTTCCCTATCTATCTTGTATTTTATGTGCATCAATTAGAATTCCCTGCCACTCAATTCTTATCCTTAAACCCCAGCTTGCCTTCGCATGATACCAAAGAGCACACGTCACATACTTATGATGTGTGTTATGTGCATTTACTGCAGTATACAAGAGTAGTTCAGCATGAAGATTAGGAACATAGGAGTTTTAGAACCCCAAATTCTGGTTTCAACCATCACCTCTGCCACTTTTCTCTCCATATATCAGTTTTCTTCAAACCTAAAAGGGATATAAGAATAGTTCCTTTCAGGCAGAATTTTTATCTGGATTAAATGGGTCAATATTTATAAAGCACTAACAATGAAGGTAGCTACTACTATCATTCAGTATAATTTCCAGTGTTTTACTTTTATAGAAAAACATTAAACCTTCATTTATTAATTCATACACACATGCCTGTGTAATATGGTTTTAAATAATATCTTAATGAATTGAGACATATTAAGACTTTAATATTTGAAAAATGTCCTCTGCTATGTAAAGTTGGACCTATACCTATTATCCCACCCTTATATAATTAAGAAACTATAGACTTCCACAGTTACTTTAGTTAGCTCCTGGCTTAATATGAGACAACTCTCTAAAGTAACTGGAAATAAATGAAATAAGTGATTAATGATAAAACCAATGGAGCCTGAGAGAACAGTGCTTGACGGATGGTGCATAAGTCTTTGGAAGAGTATTACAGTCTTCTATGTATCTGGTAACATTCAGAATGTTCAGTGTGAGCCACTTTCAAGAATGATAATGACTAAGCAGAAATTACCCATAGCTAAGTACAGAAGAATATTGAGAGATAAAAGCTCCATTTCATTTACAGTCTGTCTGGAGAAGGGAAAGGGGTGTTCTTACTGTATGGGACAACTTTCAGTCCTCATTCCTGAATTACTACCTGGGTTAAAGTTGTGAGGAGGCATATATTGGCTAAAGATAGGATGCTCTCGGGGCTCCTCAACAATGGGATTTGCTGCTTCATGAGTTAGTGAGCACCCTGTCACTGCAGAATTATATCCAAGAGCTGCACAGCCATTTGTCAAGACTGTTGGAGAGAAATTTTCTGCATTGGGTTCAACTGAATATCCCTGCAGGTCCGTGCGAATGATAAGGTTCTATGATTCTAAATCTTGTCAAGGTTATGCAGTGATTAAAGAGAGGTTATACTTATGAAAAATATAACTAAAAAAAAAAGAGCTTTGCAATAAAAGAAACATGACTTTTGAAGCTTCCTCAGAGGGGAAGTTTTTCATAGAGCACCTTCTGATATAAGACAAAAGCAAGCAAATGCCAG
This sequence comes from Equus quagga, assembly GCF_021613505.1. Taxonomy (NCBI): domain Eukaryota; kingdom Metazoa; phylum Chordata; class Mammalia; order Perissodactyla; family Equidae; genus Equus; species Equus quagga. The sequence goes on along the minus strand of NC_060274.1, from coordinate 47,714,183 downwards.
CAGAAATGAAGGGAGTCCAATGGGTCCAAGGCACTGATGTGAGGTACTGAAGACAAACAGCACAAGAAGAGATGTGCTGGGGAATGCTTCTTGACTTATAATGAGGACATCACTCCTCATCTTTAAAAAGAAATGCTGGCAGAGAAGAACATGACTGGAAGAAGGATGGGAATACAAAAGCAAGGTTTTCTGCATATATCAGATGTCAATAAACCAAATTCAGATAATTGCTATATATCGTTCATACTATACGTATATATAAAAGAAGCAAACTGTATAACACAAAATACTTGTGGTAAAAAAAGTTTCACTGTGGTATCTGAATTTACTATTGAATCCTATCAATTTATATTAACTAAACAAATCACTGTGACATCCATTAGCTAAAAATAGATGCAATGACCATATGGTTAGGAGACAGAGTAATAATTTTATCGAGCACTTACTTTAGGTGAAGCAGATGCTAGATAAGTGCTTTAAAGGCATTAAATAATCTCCCCATAACTCAATGAACTATATGCTATTATCCTCATTTTCAGACTAGGTACTGGAGTATAGGTAAGTGACATTCACAAAGTTTGTAAGTGAAATTACAGGTCAACATCCCTGATGAACATAGATTTAAGAAACCTCAACAAAATCTTAGCAAACCAAATTCAACAATTCGTTAAAAGATTCATACACCATGATTAAGTGAGATTTTATTCCAGGGATGCAAGGATGGTTCAACACCCACAAATTAATCAACATGATACGTCACATTAATAAAATAAAGGATAAAAATCATGATCATCTTAATAGATACCAGAAAAAGCATTTGGCATAATTCAATACTTATTTATGATAAAAACTCTCAACAAAGTAGATATAAAGGGATTGTACCTCAACATAAGAAAGGCCATATACAATAAGCCCACAGCTAATATCATAATCAACAGTGAAAAGCTGAAAGCTTTCCTTTAAGATCAAGAACAAGACAAGGATGTCCACTCTTGCCACTTTTATTCAATATAATATTGGAATTTGTAGCCAGAGCAATTAGCCAAGAAAAAGAAATAAAAGGCATCCAAGTTGGAGAGGAAGAAGTAAATCTGTCACTATTTGCAAATGACATGATATCATATATAGAAAACTCTAGAGAAAAAGAAAAAGAAAAAGGAGGGATCGGCCCCTGGCCGAGTGGTTAAATTCACATGCTCTGCTTCGGCAGCCCAGGGTTTCACCAGTTCGAATCTTGGGCATGGACAGGGCACTGCTCATCAAGCCATGCTGAGGCAGCATCCCACATGCCACTACTGGAAGGACACACAACTAAGAGTAAACAACTATGTACTGGGGGACTTTGGGAGAAAAAGGAAAAATTTAAAAAATTTAAAAAAAGAAACTCTAAAGAGGTCATCAAAAAACTGTTAGAACTAATAAATGAATTCAGTAAGTTTGCAGGATACAAGACCAATATACAACAATCTATTACATTTCTATACACTAATGGCAAACTATCAGAGAGAGAAATTAAGAGAACAATACCTTCTACAATTGCATCAGAAAGAATAACATACTTTGGAATGAATTTATCCAAGGAGATAAAATACCTGTACACTGAAAACTACAACACACTGATGAACAAAACTGAAGAAGACATGGATAAATGGAAAGGTATTCTGTGCTCATGGACTGGAGAAATTAATATTATTTAAATGTCCATACTAACCAATAGATTCTACAGATCCAGTGCAATCCTTATCAAAATCCCAACGGCATTTTTCACAGAAAGAGAACAAACAATTCTAAAATTTGTATAGAAACATAAAAAAGCCTGAATAGCCAAAAAAACTCTTGAGGAAGAACAAAGCTGGAGGCATCATACTAACTGACTTCAAACTATATTACAAAGCTACAGTAATCAAAACAGTATGGTATTGACATGAAAACAGACAGATGGATCAATGGAACAGAATAGAGAGCCCAGAAATAAACCCACACAAATATGTTCAATTAATTCACGACAAAAGAGTCAAGAATACATAATGGGGAAAGGACAATCTCAATTAATGGTGCCAGGAAAACTGAACAACCACATGCGAAAGAATAAAACTGGACCACTATCTTACACAATATACAAAAATGAACTCAAAATGGAGTAAAGACTTGAACTTAAGATCTGAAACCATAAAACTCCTAGTAGAAAATATAGGTGGTAAGCTCCTTGACATTGGTCCTGGTGACGATTTTTTGGATCTGATCCCAAAAGCAAGGGCAATGGAAGCAAAAATAAACAAGTGAGACTACATCAAACTAAAAAGCTTCTGCACAGCCGAGGAAACCATCAACAAAACGAAAAAGGAACCCAGTGAATAGGAGAAAATATTTGAAAATCATATATCTGATAAGGGGTTAATATCCAAATTATATAAAAATCTCATATAACTTAATAGCAAAAAACAAACAATCCAATTAAAAAATGGGCAGGGGATTTGAATAGACATGAAGATGGCTAACTGGTACATGAAAATATGTTCAACATCACTAATTATCCAGAAAATTCAAATCAAAACCACAGTGAGATACCATCCCACGCTTGTTAGAATAGCTGTTATCAAAAAGACAAGAAATAGGAAGAGTTGATGAGGATGTGGAGAAAAAGGAACCCTTGTGCACTGTTGGTGGGAATGTAAATTGGTGCAGCCACTATGGAAAACAGTATGGAGGTTCTTCAAAAAATTAAAAATAGAATCCCATATGATCCAGCAATTCTACTTCTGGGTGTTTATCCAAAGAAAACAAAAACAATGTCATATCACTAGCAGTGATTGCACCAGCAGTAAACAGTACTCAAACTGGAGCCTGTAATACCATTTCCCACTAAACTGAATCTACACTACTTTGTGAATGGCTGATTTCCAATTGGTGAAAAGAAGGGAAAATGTGACCCTGGCATCACAAAGCAAAGGTGCTTTCAAAGACTCATGGGATAGCAAAGGACATAGGAACCAGGCTGAAGGAACTCCCTTTGGCAAAATTTGTGACAAGCTGAGCATTAAAAAAAAATTGCAGTGCATAAAAACTTATTGAATCACAGAAAGCCCATGAAAAAAACATAAAAAGAAACACTGAGAGTTCCATGGGAAATTCTGTCTAATTAATAAGACTAGAGTTAGAGGAATTCTTGAGCCATATAAAGTAACACCCACTCTGTTCATCGCATTTGCAGTTGTCCAAAAATGCCTTAGTTTTGCTCTTAAATAATGCACAAGGTTGTGTCAAAAACATAGCAGGACGATAGTGTGATTTATTGTGTCACTTTCCAGGTGTCTATTTTCCACTCACCATGGGTTATTAGAGGATGCACACAACTCTCCAGTGGTTCTCCTCCTTCTACCAGAAGGGTCAGCCATCAGCTAATTGTTATTCAATGAGATCTAAAAACTGATATTTTTACCAAACTAAGAGTACATTGGTTAATGGTAGATATTATTTTACTTGAGTCATCTGTTTTAAGTAACTTCAAGCTTTCACAAAATCATCAAATAAACTTATTACCAGAATATTTGAATCTTGTGAAGATTGTCTGCATACATACTTAATGAATTAGCACAAATATCATCTATTGGTCATTTGGGCTAAATTATCCCTACAGAACAGCCCCTGGAATAGCTTCTTAAGTGACTACTAAAATATATTTTAAGACACAAGAAAAAAAAAATACTGTAATTCACTAAACTGAGATTGATAGCCAAGCTATTATGAAAACTTAAAATTTACGTTAACAAAGAGCTACTTGGAGATAAATTGAAAAAAGAAAAGAAAGAATGTGTGTGTTGTCCATGGTATCCTGTGTAAGGAGCAGCCCCACCTGAATACAATGAGGTGGAAGAGAGATCTCAGTGTGTCCTGCATTCTCTCTGCTTGGCTCAGCCATGCCATGCGGAAGGCGATACAGTAGAGACGTGTTTGCATGGTGTCCTTCATGACAACTGCCTCTTTCATTCTGAGACTGCAAGTTAAACAGACAAACAAACAGAATTATCAGCATGGAGGGCAGGGAGGAGGCTGTGCTCAGGTTTTTGTGTGCCAGGAAATCAAGAGCTGACAGTCAATGCACAGAGAAGATGAGGCATTTGAAAGTGAGTTTTTGAAACAGTAAAATGTGGAGTGAAAAACAATGAGCACTGGCTCATTCAACTCAATCGTGGCCTTGTTTGAGGGAGCCTTTCTATAATGAAGAGCGGAAAAGATAAGCTACATTTCCTATCCCTCTTTGCATGCTGAGTTCGGAATGAACTGTTTCTGAACTGGAAGCACTGGCAGGTTGGACGGCGGAGTCAGGTGGAGGCCTTCTGACGGCTTTCTGCTGACAAGCACAGCACAGAGATAAGACCATCCTGCAGCAATGGTGGGGCCATTCTTAGGGTTGTAAGGTGTGGTCACCAGCTTTGTGAGTATCAGGATCACATGGGCTCCACCCAAGGGCCAGAAGCTGCAGGTTCCATGCCTGGTCGGTGCTGCTTCCATATGCTCAGGAAACAACAGCTCTGCGGCGGCTGCTGCCTGCCTCCCCTGTCTAGCGCTCCGGCTGTCTCGTAGGCACCTAATTCTGTGTGTTGAACCCACTCCCCTTCAAATTTATAGAGTAATTTCTGCTTTCTGCACTAATACTGGACTTATATTGGTGGCTGATTCAGCACTTTTTGTCCTAGGTACGTTTAAATAGCGATAACAAAAACATTCACTCTGGAACTACATTCAACCTCTGGAAGTGTTTTGTGTTTCTTGTTAAAAAAAAAACAAGTAAACAATCTCAGACAGAAAATGAACTTTCTGGGAATCTGTTTTCTTGGAACCAACTGGCTTCTCATTTATAGTACCCACCAGATCGTTCCTGAGACTGCTCCAGTCATCTCGGGACATGCGCTCACGCGGATGCGCCTCTGCTCTGCCCCAGCTGGAGTGGGAGGGAAATTTGGCCTCGACTGAAAATATCAGAGAGTAAACACGTAAGACAACTGCAGACATTTTCTGTTGGGACAAAACAAAGAACAGGTACATTACCCTGCCTTGGGAATGAATGATCACAGAAAGTAACCACGGGGACTATGAAAATTCATTTTGGAGTAACATAAAGGGAACATCGTGTTTACAACCTAGGGAAACACAGCCGTCTGAAATTACTTTTGACATAAGCCAGGAAAAAAAAAAGTATACAGCATTTTCAATAGGGAAAAATATGGCTTCTTTGAGAAAGGAAGAGAATGTACTGAGGAGAAGAAAAATAAATTTGAGACTGGATCAGATACTTTAGGATCCAGAGAATGAGCAAAAAAAGAAAATTTCAAACAAAATTTCGTGAGCAGTAAATAAACTGACATTGCAAATCGAATCAGTGAAATGGAGGACAACATAAACCTCTCATGAATTATAAAAGTAAGGGATGAAAAAGATAAAATTGTGAGAAAATAGAAATTAAAATGGAAGACAGATTGTTTTAATTAAAAATATGTTCCAAAGGAGTATACTGTATAATTTTTTTTTTTGAGGAAGATTAGCCCTGAGATAACATCTGCTGCCAATTCTCCTCTTTTTTCCTGAGGAAGACTGACCCTGAGCTAACATCCATGTCCATCTTTCTCTATATGTGGGACACCTACCACAGCATGGCGTGCCAAGCAGTGCCATGTCTGCACCCAGGATCCGAACCGGCGAACCCTGGGCCGCCAAAGCGGAAGGTGCACACATAACCGCTGTGCCACTGGATCTGCCCCTATACTATATAAATTTGAATGTGTAATTATCTAAGATATGAAATAGAATTTTCGTAATAGAAAATTAAATCTGAATATCTTAAAAGTTCTCAGACAACACAAGTTTACTAGAAAAATCCCTGAAAATGCTCAAAAACAAAGAGGGAGCACAACATTAGGAAAGAGTGTGCAGATGTGTCCAAAATCATTGAGAAATCCTAAAAGTCATTAAAAACAAAGTTAAAAAATTAAGAGACTGCTTTTCAAAATATAGATTATTTCAAGAAAGCCTGAAAAATTTGACAGTTGTTAAGAAATAAAAGGTAATTAAATAAGTTTCAGAAATTATAAAGCTAAAACAAAGGGAATGGTAAAGATCATGAAGGCCTCCCTAGGGTCCTTACACCCTCTACGTTGCAGACCTAGCAATGGCATGTCAAGTCCATCTCAGATTTCAGATCTCTCTGATGTCCTTCTCTGCTGCATCTCTCTGCCTTCCTCTTTTACCTTCCTCTTCTGCTTATAAGGGCTCATATGATTACATTGGGCCCACATGTATAATCCTTGTTTTAAGCGCAGCTGATGAGCAACCTTGCTTAAATCTGCAAAGCCCCTTTACATCAGTAAATAGATTAATGTTTGATTGAATAACCAGGGGACAGAAATCTTGGAGAAAGAGGGGCGTATTTAGAAGTCTGCCTCTTAGAGTCATTAATACAAGGGAACTCTGTCCCCATGCCCAAAGACGTGAACTGCATCCTGCGTCCTTCCCAGTTCTATGTGGGTTTTATCTCCCAACTGGTAAACAGGCCAAGTGCTTTCTGGTCTCTTGAGACAGGTAGTTCTTATTCTCTGCATTTCCCCATTGCATGCATTTGGGTAAATTAGCGCATATCACTCCCTTTCTTCTAAGCATCTTCATAAATGGGCTCAGGATCGTCCCTTGGAAAACATCGCAGTCTCTGGGACTGATTTAACTCTCCTGGTCCTAACTTAAAGGTGCCTGAAATGAGTGTGCATTTCTAAAGCTACAGGAAACAAGGCGCACCGTTATGACCTGAGTGCCCCATCAGAAACACCACTTGCTCATATTTAAATGAGGATATTAACGCTACCTTTGAAATATATTTGTGAAGAATTTAGGATATTGCCTGAAATAAAATTAATGTTCAATGGATATTAGTTATTTTTGTAATAAATGTTATTGTAATAATAATCATTTGGGGAGGACTCAGAATGCTAGAGCAGATAGTAGCAGCTTTGGAACTGCACATATATTTAGAAAACATTTGTTTTGAGATCAAAAATGGCTTTTCCATGGGGCTGGCCCAGTGGCACAGAGGTTAAATTTGCACGTTCCACTGCCGCAGCCCGGGGTTTGCTGGTTGAGATCCTGGGTGCGGACCTACTCACCGTTTGCCAAGCCATGCTCTGGCAGGCGTCCCACATATAAAGTAGAGGAAGATGGGCATGGATGTTAGCTCAGAGCCAGTCTTCCTCAGCAAAAAAGAGGAGGGTTGGTGGCAGATGTTAGCTCGGGGCTAATCTTCCTCAAAAAAAAAAAAAAAAAGGCTTTTCCAAGACCTCAAATTGAGCAGTTGGGCATTTGGTCTCGATTAGAGACAGAGATGCCTTTTTAAGCCAGAGGATGTTCCCTCAGAGATTTTGAATGGTTGGGAGAATTCTATTCCTCTCTGTCTTCCTTAAAGATCCACAAGTTGAGGGAAATACTTGCCAGAATCATGTAAGGGTTTTCTGAGTCTTGGATGGCAAACTTTTAGCATTCTGTTGTTGTTCTTGGGCTTTGGTATATGGCACCAGATTAGCCACTCTGATTCTGATCTTTTATTTTCTTTCTCATTGTGATTTTTTTTAATTTACATTTCTCATTCTATTTTCAATTGGGGCTGAGATAGTAGTATACAAGAGGTTGTTTAAATATGAAGTAAGTGGCAACAAAATGATTTTCATATTGTCATTTCATAATTACCAGTACCAAGTCAAAATATAATAATGAAATAGTTGTGGAAAGTCACAGTTTTGGAAAAGAATATACAGTAGAGGATGCCTATGAGCATGTGCTTGGATAAAGTTAGTGGCAGTACAGACCTAAAAGAAGTATATTTTGAGATCATGATATTTATTATTGGACTTCAAAAATAGGAACAGACCAATTCTGGGCAAAGAATGCCTTGGTTTATGCAAGGTTTGAATGGAAACACACGGTCTTACAATTAATTTTGTGACTGAAGATTTCTATTAATTGACTAAATGTTGCTGGATTCTGGAGAATTTGTGGGGGCTAGATGACATCTTTGTGTCCCTGAGACCAGGGAGATTTCATCATGTCTCCCCTGCTTTCTCAGACCACCCGCCAAGTTTCTGTGGTAGCCTTCTGTGGCCCCCAGTGATGGGCAACAGTGTGGGACGTGGGACTGAAGCAGCATCATGGAAATCTGCTTCATGACTCTGGGACTTTGGAAAAGGTAAGCTTATAGGATACTCGTGTGTCAGGGGTAGCTCAATTTGTGCGACTCTTTTCATGGTAAAGAGTTGTTCTGGCAATTGGTTGCCCAGCCAGGGGCTATACTTCTCAGCCCCTGGGACATTCCTTCACCCACACTTTTCCAACTGCTGCCTGCACGCTCAGGACTGTAAGGCCTCTGGGGAGGGGAAAGCTGAATGCCCGACAGGGAAAATGCTGCCTATTGATCAGGAATATCATTGATCACCGAGAGAAATTTTATTGTGTTAAGTCAATAAAAATGTGAGTTTAACCTCACAAATATCCAGGAGTTAAAAAATGCATAGTTAATTAAACTATGGAGGTAGAGAATGGAGTTACAAACACTCTTGAAGAAAGTGCAGTCTTTCGATGTTAAAAATTATACAGCGTATGATTTTCGTATGTCCTAAAGTTCCAGCCCAATTGTCTTAATTAGAATACCACTGAATCAAGATAACAACTAGCAGTACAATAAACTTGAACACTAAAACTTCTCTACATAACAGCTAATTATTTTAAAAACTCCAAGTTTATTTTTGAACTACATATTGTGAGAAAGAAAATACTTAACCAGGAGACTGATTTTTTAAAAAGTAAAATTGACTTTTAACAGACTTACAGAGCCTTTATGCAAATAAATAGAACCTAATTTGATATAAATAACACACCTTTTCTAGGCTTACTCAGCCAAGAGATATAAATAGAATTAAAATAACTAGAATTACTCAAATTTAATTTTCTCTCCACAAAACATCACTGCTCCGAAAAATGCCAGGTATCATGAAAAGCAAACTTCTACTAACACACAAACTGAGCTTTCATATTATCTCAGTCCACTTCATATCATCTCATGAGAGGATGCCTGCAAATTGCAAATTACACACATTATCAGCAAGATATGCTGACATCTCTGACAAAGTTTATATGCACTACTGTCCTTAAAGGGTTAAATCCTGGAGTTTCAAGGTGATTCTTTTTTTTTTTTGAGGTTGATTAGCCATAAGCTAACTACTGCCAGTCCTCCTCTTTTTGCTGAGGAAGCCTGGCCCTGAGCTAACGTCCATGCCCATCTTCCTCTACTTTACACGTGGGACGCCTACCACACCATGGCGTGCCAAGTGGTGCCATGTCTGCACCCGGGATCCGAACTGGCGAACCCCAGGCCACTGAGAACCGGACGTGCAAACTTAACTGCTGTGCCACCAGGCCGGCCCCTCAAGGTGATTCTATCTTCTCTGCAGTCCTCACCTGGATTGTGCCCAATGGAACAGAAACAAGACAAATGCCTTTAGTCCTAGCTCTCAAAAAGCATCTTGTAACAAGTTGTTCATGGACATTGTTCCCTCGGCTTTTGTCTGCTTTGTCTCTGTAGAAACAGGAGTCTGTAAAGAGAGGCCAGCTAAGCAGCATTTGAGACAGTAAATGCTATATACTCCTAACATTGAGCCGTCCTCCTAGAACGAAATAAAACCATCTCCACCTTGCCTTTCAATAAAACAAACACAAACAGAATCACACTAGCCTCGTCTAGTAGATCACACTGGCTTTCACATGATTTAAAGGTGAAATCCAAGTCTAAGCTCGTCGACTCCTTTTGCCAGTAACAGTTCAAGATGATGTAGAATTGTGTTTGCATTATAAATTTTAAAACCCTCAATTTTTTCACATTTGCTTAATTTAGTGTAGACCACAATGCTAAGCATATAGGAATGTCTAGAAGACAGGTCAAGAAAACTTATCCTTTATCATAGTGATTCTGCGAAAAGATCTGGTAGAGATATAAGCAATTTGCTAAAATTTGCAAAATAAATGAGTAGATAAATCAATGAGTTTTAGACAGCAAGGCTGGTAGAGGGCATCTCAATAAAAAAGACACTAAGTTTAAACCCTCAAGAACTATTTAAAAATTTCTTAAGTAATGTAATTACATAATACCAAATTGTTGTAGACTCTGCCTTGGAAGGACACAAAGTTATAGCATATTATCCTGAACAATATGAGAAAGTGATTAAATAGGACGCTTACTTGAAGAGCCAAGATTTTGACACTAACGCATCTTGTTTATTTTGGAAGCAGATGCCTTCTAAAGTTGTAGTTTACTCAGCATGTGTGGGTGCATTTATATATGTAATGCCTATATCTGTTTCTACCAAACTTCCCATTTTATGATAACTTGCTCTTGTCAAACAGATTTTTTTCCTCAACCATGCTACTTTTTTAGGAATATAATTGTCCCACATTTGGAGAGAGATTCCTGTAATTCTGACAAGAGAAAGATGGTTAAATTGGATAGTGTGCAATTTAAACGGTAGATAAGAGTATATTTCACCACAAATCAATCCGTAAAAAAAAAAGAAGACCTAATAAAATGTTGCTGAAAGTACAGTGAACAAATTATCTAAAACAACAACTACAAACTTGAATCATAGCAGAAGATTTGGATTCATGGAGTGCTGCTTAATTTGTACTTTAGCAAAATGTGAGTTCCAGAGACATGTAAGGGGGAGTTCCGTGCGGTAATAGCTTGCTGTTACTGTTCTACACCTCAATCTTAAAGCCATTACACAAGAAGATTTAAGACATGTTAAGGATGAGCACCTAAACAGTGCCCTGAAGAATTTTCAGAAGAAGAAAAACATTATTGCTTACTCTAGCAAGTGTGATGACTTCTGATTCAAGGAAAAAAGTGCAAAAAAGTGTATAATCAATCTTATAATCCAAGATTAGAGCAACTGATCATTTTCAAAAAATGAGGAATAAGTCCATAAATTTTATCTCAGATATTTCTGTTAGTGCTACTATGAAAAGCACAGGTAATAACTAATTAGTCAATATTTGTAATATTATTTTAATATGAAGTAATTGCTGCCTGCATCATAGATTTTATTTCATAACTATCAACTACTTATATTTGAGGACAGCCTGATCAGCTGGCTAACATCATGCTACTTCATCTATCTGTCCACAGGCATAACTGTGTGTATATGGCTTAAGACAACTGTGGGGGAGGAAGAGAATTCCTCTACCCAGTCTAGGTTCTCCTGGCTGGCCCAAGAATTAAATTGACATGAGACAGAATAGCAAGAGAAAATCAAACAAAGCTTTATAACATGTAGACATGGGAGAAACCCAGGAAAACTGAACAACTAGCCAGAATGATTGAGGCTGCCAGCTTAAATACTTTCTTCAGCTATAGACAAAGGAGGATGTTGAAAGGAGTGGTTTGGAGCTTCAAAGGGGAGGAAGGGAATTCACATGGAAATGGAAAAGTAAATGTTTGGTAGCTAGAACTTTGATGAGAATGGGCTTAGCAAGGACCCTCACAGTCTACCAATACCCAGACTTATCTATGGTAATGGCCTGTCCTGGAGATGGGGCTTTTATCTCTAGTTATTTTATGCAGTTAGGGAAAAGGTCAAAGTTTCTCTCAGAGTCTTTTATTCTTAAAAATAATCAAGGCAAAGAGACATGTTTTGGGGTGGCCAATTTTGATCCCCCACAGGACATTGCATCTTCAATAGATATGCATCAAAAGTCCTAGCTTATTTCCCTTATAATACCATCAAATCCCCATAGACCTCTGGTCCAGTGGTACTACTTGTAAGATTCTTAACATCTTGTGGAATCCAGATATTCTTAATATCACTGCAATAATTTCATGGTCTCATCTCTCATAAAATTTTTCACTTAACAGTGAGGCTCTAAGAGCAGCAGGTAAGCCTAACTTTAAATTTTGAATCCAAAATTCAATTCTTAAGTGAAAACAAAGATTGTTTTGTATTTTGTGTCACGGAGTGTAACAACACTTATATTTCCAAAATTTGAAGTCAACTTCTTGACATAAGTAGGAGAATGGTCTACTTCTTTTTGGACATCTTATTAAAATAAACTTCAGTCACCAAACATGTCTTGCATATCTGAAAAAGTTTCCTGGACGTGTGTCTGTTTGATAGAAATATTATTTAAGTTATGCCAACTTAGAAAAAATGAAGCAACTTCAAAACAAATGGATAGCATTTATTTGGGGGTATGAGAATTGTAATTGGCGAACACAGGATTTGGCAGCAGCCAGAAAAGTGTCCTCCTAAGGAATAAAAATCAGGAGTTTTAATTGGCAACAAGGGGAGCCCAGAACAATCCCTTCAGTTGCTTGTTAGGAAGGGTCAATTTATGTGACAGGTCATTAGCTTATTTAAGGACATCTTTTTTGCCAACAGAAAAAGTATATTTTTGCACAATCCTTCAGATAATCCTTTCTCAGCAAATAAATGCCTTTTGACAGGTCAGCAAGGTGAGAAGTTTCATATTTTTTAAGAATATGGAGTCTAGGTTATAAAATGGAGCTGCTGGTGTCAACTTTTTTCACACTCAATTGGTTTAAATTAAGTTAAATTAGTTTAATTGTAATAACCATGGATTTATTTATTATTTTTATTTTACTCTTTAACTTTTATTACTTATTGATTTTCCTAATATTTATTAAGTAGAATTCAGCTATTGGTAGAAACAGATCAGATATTTCAGATCAATCTTCTTTTTGAGAAAGGAACGTTTATTTCTTTATATTCAAATTGAAACAGGAAAACCTTCTGTTTGAAATCAATGAAGAGTTCCCAAAGTAATGTGAAGTTGCAGGAGTGTGATCCAGTTGATGAGGAAAGGCAACAGAAGAGAGACTAAAATTTGACATCTCTTTTCTCCTTGAGGAGAAAGTAGCAGCTGAGGGATGAAAAAGTCAAGAAGAACTTCTAAGTTCGAGGGGCCTGGTGAGACAAAAAATTGACTTTAAGATCTGCTGGGAGTCAGGGCATGATGTATATTAAAGGATGAACTGTGTCCTTCAAATAAGAGAGATCTGGAAATGGACAAGTGCTGACAAGAACTGAAATGCAACTTTAGAAGACAATAATCCTGAATAGATTGAGATCTGCCCTTGCCGGGCTGCCTAGGGAAAGCATAAATAAATAAACAATCTCAAACTTCAACATATATCTATAATTTCTATATACTGCATCTAGAATTCAATAACAAGAATCACAATGCATATAAGACAAAACTTAGCCGAATATCAAAAGAAAAACTATCAATAGGAAAAAAAGAACAAGGAACAAAGAGAATGAAGTTATTGAACCCAGAAGTTAAAATTACGATGAGTAATATGTTCAAGGATTCAAAAGACAATAGGAAGAATGGAAATAAGCCAAAAATAATAAAATGAAAATTATATAATTAAAACATGCAAATACTAGTATGAAAAATATGTTATTAGAACTTCTAGTTTCTGGCCCCATGTGTAAAGAGTTTAGAAGTCATGACTCCTGTTCTCATAACAAGAAAAAAACCCTGAAAATCAACAACGCTTCTTAGATCCATTAGATAATTGATGTCAAATGGCAAACTGCTGCTCCAAAAACTTGAGAGAGAGCTCCAAAGAATCAGGGCTTATTGGGCACAGAATCCTGTATACTGGAGCCAAGACCAGGAGAAACATTTCAACTGGATTTGACATATTAGTGGAGACTGAGTGTGGATTAACTTGAGATTTAAATACTTCAGGGAAAAGGATAGGCAGCCTTGAGTGAGGGTCCACAATTTTGTGAGTTCTACCTCCAGTAACCCAAAAAATTCTCCTTGGGAAGAATGGAGAAAGTTCCTTCATGATTCTGGGATGTGGGAGGAAGTGGAAATATTCTATTGTATGATATGTCAATGGTACATGAAGTGATACAGTGTTATATGAAAGTGGACCTGATTCTTTTTAAATGTATATTGTAAATACTATGGCAACTTGAAGGGAAATGGAGGTACTATCAACAATCAGACCGGAGCAGCTTCTGGGCAGATGTGACTCAGCATGTCCACTGCAGGCAGCACAAGCCCCATCCATGTATATAAACTCCTATGTAACCTGGATAATAAACATTGTGTCATCTGCTGGCTGTATGCCACTTTTGTCTAGTAGTCATATAAAAGCGGCCACAAGGGGAGCTGCTGCACTCCCACTGGCTTGTCAACCAGAGTGAATAAAAGTATGTCTGTTTTGCCATCAGCTGTGTGCACCTTTTTTCAATTCCCTGAGCCCCATGGTCCAGTCCTCAGCTGTTCCTCTCCTGCATACACAACTATTAAAATTTTTAAATTGAATTATAAATTATATGCCAAGAGAGATTTGAAAAGGAATTATATAAAATGCTCAATTAAAACCAAATAAAGCAAAGAATAAAAATAAATACAGATGGCAGATTTTAATCTAACTATATCAATAGTCACTTTCAGTGGGAATGGCTAAATATAGTAGTTTAAAATAGAGATTTTCAGATTAGCATAAAAAATCAAGACTCAACTATATACTCTCTATAAAGGCCATCTATTAAATATAAAGACACAGATAGGATAAAAGTAAAGGGATGGAGAAAGACATACCATAATGACATTAACCATAAGTAAGCTGAAGTGACAATATTAATTTCAGACAAACTGACTTCAGAAAAAGGAATATTATCAGAGTTAAAATGTGGCACTACATAATGACAAACTATGTAGTTAATTCTATAATGAGACATTACAATCCTAAATATGTATGTTCCTAACAACAGAGTATCAAAACATATGAGGCAAAAATTGATAAAACTGAAAGGAGACTTAAATGAATTCACTATTACAGTTGGAGACTTCGATAATCTTTTGTTTGAAATTGATAAACCAAGCAGGCAGAAAATCAGTAAAGATACAAATGACTTGAACTGCCTTATCAATCAAATTGATCTAATTGACATTTACAGTATTCACCATCCAACAAAAGTGGCATAGACATTTTTCTCAAGCACACATGGGACATTCACCAAGATAGACCATATTCTGGGCCATTAAAGAGACCTTACTATATCTAACATAATAAAAATCTTCCAAAGTATATTCTCAGACAACAACAGAATTAAATTAAAAAAAATTGATAGAAACATAGCCAGGTAATTCTCCAATATTTAGAAATTAAATAACAATTTCATGTGCTTATTTATCATTCATATTCCCTCTTTGCTGAATACCTGTTCAAATAATCGCTCCTTTTTTCTAATATGAATATTGAAATGCTATACATATCCTTCCAGGCACTGCTTTTGCTGGGTCTCACAAATTTTGAAAAATTGTATTTTTGTTTAGGTTTTTTTTTCTTTTTTGGAGGAAGATTAGCCCTGAGCTAACATCCACCACCAATCCTCCTCTTTTTGCTGAGGCAAATCGGCCCTGAGCTAACATCTGTGACCATCTTCCTCTTTTATTTGGGGGATACTTGCCATAGTATGGCTTAATAAGCCATGAGTAGGTCCACACCCGGTATCTAAACCAGCAAACCCCAGGCCACCACTGAAGTGGAGCACGAACTTAACTGCTTGCCACCTGGTTGGCCCCCACTTTTTTTTTTTTTAAGTTCTCTTGAGAGACTCCTTCTTCGACCTGTGGGAAATCATGCTGTTTAGTTTAATGCAGTTCAGGTCATCTATATTCTTTCTGATTTTCTGCCTGCTTGATTGATCAGTTACTGACAGAAGGGTGTTGAAGTCTCCAACTATAATAGGATCTTTGTCATTTACCCACCTAGTAAATTGCAAATATTAAATAGAATGAACATTCTAAGTATTGTGGAGGATCTGGAGGAGCTGCAACTCTCATACATTGCTCATGGGAGTGTAAATGGTACGACCATTTTGGAAAACAAGTTGACAGTCTCTCAGAAACTTAGGTATATGCCTACAATATGATCCATTCCACTCTTAAGTATTTATCTGAGATTAAATAAAGCATGTGTTGATACAAAGACTTTTGAATGAATATTCATAGCAGATTTGTTTGTAATAGCCATGAAAATGAAACAACTCAAATATTCATCAGCAGGTAAGTTGATAAACAAACTATGATATGCTAATTAAATGGAATTCTACACAACAATAAAAGTACAAGACTATTGACACACAATAATATAGATACATATCAAAATAACTCTCCTGAGTGAAAGAAGGGGGAAAAAGATTACATATTATATGATTACATTTATATAAAACCATGAAATACAAACATCTACTGTGAAGAAAGTTATGAGCAGGTGCCTGGGAAGGAAGATGAAAGGGAGGGATAAATTACAAAAATACAGAAAACTTTTTGGAGTCATGGGTATGTTCATTATTTTGGGTGTGGCGATATTTTTACAGGTGTATACACACCTCAAAACGTACCAAATTGTACACTATAGATATGTGTATTTAATCACACGTTAATTATACCACTACAAAGCTGGTAAAAATAAAAATAAGCATCCGTATGCACTGCCTGTTTCCAGAGAGACACACCTCCAGCCTTGCTTAGGGGTGGGTTCAAGGTAGGTCACATTTTCTCCTGCGTTCAGAACTCCACTTCCGTCTGAATGGTCTCAGTATCTTCAAGCAGCAGCTACATTCTATTTTTTTGAGCATTTCTAATAGCCCCAGAGACAGCCTCTGGCGGACATGAGTGGCCAGCTTGTTTATGTTTCTGTTCTGGTTACGAAATTGCATGTTCTACGCCTAAACCCACCCAGAAACTGTTAAATGTGCAATTTTTCGGACCCAAAGCTTTTCAGAAAAGTATATAGCAGAAATGCCTGCACTGCTGTTATTCCCGTTTTTACAGATGAGAGTAGAAATAATTGATTTACACGGATAGGTATCTAATGGATTACAGAACCAGTCAAAGTTTAAACCAGGTGGTCTGATTTAGGGACCAGGAAATGCCTGGGACAGAGCTGCACATGGGTATGGTGACAGACATATGGCCACCTCCAAACTCCTCTATCTCTTGAATTGTATACTTCTCCAGTTTCGTTGTATCTTTCTTAAAGTACAGCAACTATAGGACACATATTTACAGGTTCTCTTAGAGGCATATGATACATGTTTGTGTTCAGTTTTCGAAGTACTTCCTTTGAAGATAGCATTTTGAAAGGTTTTGACTATTGAAATATTTTGTGCAAAAATTTCCACAATAGTGGTTTTATTTCTGTTGATGTTGTTGTTCTTAGCTATTATGGAATTGTACACAGAGTCCCAGTATACAAATCATAGAAAAGACAGGCTTTCTTTAAGCAGAATAGAAGTCCAGAGATATACCCTGGTTTCCTTGTGCTCAAACCACTGAAATGGCTTGAAATGCTCCCAGACATCACCATGGAAACTGTTATTTGAAAGAGAGTTTTCAAACCACTTTTCTTCAATGGTGCCCAGATCCCATTATGGGTCAAATCTGGAAACTCAGCTCTGGTTCTATAAGGTGGATTACTCGCGAGCATCCTCAAGTCACAAGATTGGGCTTCCATATTGAAGTCTATCTGTAAAATTTCTCTCTCTCCCACAACCATTAGCAATATTTCCAAAGACAAAAATGATTTTAAGTATCAATAATTTAAAAAGACTTCATGTTTTGATGCTAATATATTTTTATTTCTTTTGTTCCCTCTCTACTTTCATGGCCACTTTCTGTCGTTTTCATCTGATACATTAAAATAGAATATCAAGTTTAGGCTAATAAATACAATTGTGAAAATTTTGTCTTTTCATTATTTAAAAGTTTATATTCATTTATTGTTGTTGCTACTGCTGATTTTCAGCAAAAAAAATGGCATTCTTTGATGGAGAAGTCATGCAATTAAGCCTATACAGTGGCTTGTTAATGTTAATTAGTCTTTTAAATGAAGCAGTTGAGAATGGACCAAGATATTTGAATAGGTATGTCAATAAATAGGCCTAAAAAAAAGAATGTTGAGCTGTCTTGCTGTTATTTTTTTTCAGTTTTTTTATTGAGTTCATAATAGTTTAAACCTTTGTGAAATTTCAGTTGTATATTATTTCTTGTCTGTCACCACATACTTCCTCCCCTCCACCCCCTGTGCCCACCCCCAACCCCCTTCCCCTGATAACTATTGAACTGTTTTCTTTGTCCATGTGCTTTATATTCCACATATGAGTGAAACCATCTGGTGTTTGTCTTTCTCAGTCTGGCTTATTTGGCTGAGTAGTATTCCATTGTATATATACACCACATCTTCTTTATCCAATCATCAGTTGATGGGCACTTGGATAGTTTCCATGTCTTTGCTACTGTGAATAGTGCTGCGATAAACATAGGGGAACATATGTTACTTTGGATCGTTGATTTCAAGTTGTTTGGGTAGATACCCAGTAGTGGGATAGCTGGGTCATATGGTATTTTCATTTTCAGTTTTTTGAGGAATCTCCATATTGTTTTCCATAGTGGCTATACCAGTTTGCATTCCCACCAGCAGTGTATGAGGGTTCCCTTCTCTCCACACCCTCTCCAACATTTGTTATTTTTAGTATGTTGTTATTTTTTTAACTAATATTCTTTCTTTTTCTCTCTGTCTTGTGTACATACACTCACACTACTAGTTATATATGGAGAAACAATTCATATAAATTTTATCCACTGTACAGCACAGTGACATATTACATGACTAAAGGTCTAGGTAAACCAATTTATCCTTTCAGAAATAGTAAAAGTATAGTCAATAACATTGAGTATAATGAAAAATATCTGTAACAAGATTATTCTTGCATGTCACAATTTTAAAATTCTGCTTTGAATTTTCTCCATAGTCCTCTGAATTTCATCTGAATAAACTGAAATTCCTACATTTTTATACGTTTATTAGTTTTATATTTTATAATACTGAACAAAAATATGAGTTTAGCATCTTTAATCAATATTCTGGAAAAATGTTCTTCTAGAACTATCAATTAAAATGCTGTCATAAATTTGAGGCCTTTAATTATAATATATATGTATATATGAATATATATGTTTGAGGCCTTTTACTGCCATATGTACACATATATACATATATTTATATATGCATTAGAGAGTTTTTCAAAATTCCAAATATATATTAAAGCATGGTAATAGAAACTGAATAGTTATGCTATAATATTTTTAAATGTTCTTCTTAATAAGTTTTTGTGGATTTTCCATTTTTTAAAAAATGTAGATATTTCATATTTTTCATAAACTAAGCTCCTAAACATCAGGATATCTTATGCCTATTATATTTGAAACAAAAGAGTATGTTTTCACCAGTTAAAACCTCCATGAACTCCTTTCAATAGCAACTCATTTTGATATATTAGTCCAGGAGGGTCAATGAGTATGGAGAAAATGTTGTGAGTTATTTCATTAGACATTTATAAGCTTTTACTTTTCAGTTAAGCACTAAAAGTTTAATTGCTTGCCCTTATGATGTTTTATGTTTTATCACAAAGATAAATAACTTGGTCAAATTTACACAGCTACTAAGTGTCAGAGCTAATGATAAAACACAGGATTCTAAATCTACTTTATTACATTTCTCGATACATTTGACTGGAAACCAGGACACATATAAAATTTAAAATAATTTTCCACCTAGAATCCAGAGTAATTGAGTATTATGTCAACGACGTAGTTAGAAAGAGTGGTATAAGATTGTTATTTTATTTATTACCACACAGCACAGATATACAGGACAAAAGCAGCTGGCCTGATATTATATTCCTTGTAAACAGTCAATGGAATGTGCTCTTCTCATCCTCTACCATTGGCTTAACACATCTCTTAGCATCTGGTCCCTGGTCACTCTATGGACTTCTGATGGTCCTTTTATAATCAAGTCTGTGATGATTATCTGTTAGGAGATGCTACCTTGATCAACAACCCCATTTTCACTCTTCTCACTTGTAATAATTTAAAAGGATTACTTGAATCCTCTCGCTGGAGTTCACCATAAGCAAATTCACATAAAAATTTCAGGGTAGAATGTCTGATAAGGATGACAATTTGAAGACAGATCACATAATCTTCTTTTCTAGTAATAAAATAAATACCAAAAAGAATTAGCAAAATAGTAAGCAAAACCAACCAAACAAAGCATCTCAAAAATTTAAAAACACCAAAAACCTGGGAAAAGAATTAATAAATCAGTTGTCCTATTGTCATACAGTGGAATATTATACAGTAATGAAAATTTAAAAATCTACAACTATTTCCTAAAACATGGATGAATCTCATAAAGATATTGTTGAACAGAAGAAGTTAGACTGGTCAAAAATACATATGCTAGGATTCCATTTAAATAGTGTAGAAAGCAAATAAAGTTGTTCTATGCTGTATATGCCTGAGTAGCGGTTTTCTTGTGAGAGTGGTGAAGATGGGCGGCAAACGCAGGAGAACTCAAGGGCATCTTCTGGGAAGCCAGCACTGATGTGGTTCTTTATCTGGGTGTTGGTTGCATGGGTGGGTTTATGGTGTAAAAATTCATTGAGCTGTAGACTTATAATATGCACATTTTATACATGTAATATTTTGTTAAAAAACAATATTAAACCAAGTAAATTTGAAGACCTAATTGGCTTTATTAAGTGATTCATGAGTTGGGCAGCATCCCATCTAGCAAGTAGAGAGATACTCCAAGGAGCTATGCAAAATGGAAGGTTTTTATAGGCAGAAGGGCTAGGGGGCAAAGACATTATTAGCAAAAGAAAGTAAGGATTGCTTTAAGCTGGGTCATCTTCTTTGGAGGACAGGAATGGCAGGGGTCTCACCACACAGATTACCTCACCAGTGCTAATCAGGAAAGTCCAGATTGACTGTTTAAAGGTTACATTCTGGGGAGAGGTTGAAACTGCAATTGAGTCTTGATTTGCTGTCATGAGGGCAAATAACTCCATTTTGAGTCTGTTATTTTTTTTAACAGTTTCAATAAGATGTTTTTAAGGTGAGCAAGTTTTAGTTTGGTGGGATAATACATTAACTTTCCTTTAATTTAAGAATTTTTTTGCTTTTTTTAAAAAAAATTGTCCACATAACAAATAAAATTCAGAGAAAAAGCCTTCTCAATTAGCAACCAAAGAGAGAATACACTTAAAGTCATAAACTTTAAAAAAGGAGCATTTCATTTTCTGTCTTCTCCCCTTCCCTCAGATTCTATAAATGTTTATATATCAGGAATGCCTAAATTTTATAACATAGCAGAGGAATATTCCTAAAGACAGCATCTCATGAAACGAAATGCAGAAACAACAGATACTCAATGGGGGCACTAGGCACAGGAAGGACACCCACAGCTCCACCACTTGATGCCACCTGGAGACACAGCCAATCAGTCAGAGAAGGACAGACTATCAGAAAGGAGGGAATCTATTCCAGTGCCAGATCACATAGCTGGAAATCCAAGAGAATCAACAATAATGTGAACAAAAGTAAGAAAATAGTGCTTAAGGCAATATAAAAACAAAGATTATTTATACGTAAAACTATAAAAGAGAAAAAAATAGAGAAAACTCCATCTAAAATAGCAAAAAATAGAAGAAGAAGAAGAAGAAAGAGGAAGAGGAAGAGGAAGAAACAAGATAAATTTAGGCACAAACTTAGAAGAAGACATGAGCGTAGCCCACATGAGGGAAACTCTCAAACAGCACTGAAAAACACAAAAATAGACTTGAACAATTGGAAAGATACCTTTGTTCTTTGATAGAATGATGCTATATCATATAGGTGTCAACTTTCCCTGAGTTACTATATATTTAATGTGATGCAATTAAGATACCAAAAAGGTTACTTGGGGAGTTATACAGGATTATTTCAAATTTCACATTAAAAATGGAATAATAAATTTGTTTCAATCTGAATACCAAGAACAGGAGAGTAATGTATTTTAACATACTAAATTAAACAAACACACACTAGCATATAGTTGTAAATAGATAAAATATTGTAATAGAGTCTAGCCCCATGGCCAAGTTGTTAAGTTTGTGCACTCTGCTTTGAGGCCCTGGGTTTTGCCAGTTCGGATCCTGGGTGCAGACATAGCACCACTCATCAAGCCATGCTGTGGCAGAATCCCACATAGCAGAACTATAAGTACCTACAGCTAGAATATACAACTATGTACTGGGGGCCTTTGGGGAGAAGAAGAAGAAAAAAAAGAAAGATTAACAACAGATGTTAGCTCAAGGCCAATCTTTTTTTTTTCTCTTTCTTTTTAAAGATCGGCACCTGAGCGAACAACTGTTGCCAATCTTTTTTTTTTTTTCTGCTTTATCTCCCCAAATCCCCCCAGTACATCATTGTATATCTTAGTTGCATGTCCTCCTAGTTGTGTCATGTGGGATGCTGCCTCAACGTGGCCTGACAAGCAGTGCCATGCCCGTGCCCAGGATCTGAACCAGCGGAGCCCTGGGCCACCCCAGAGGAGCACGCAGACTTACCCACTCAGCCACGGGGCCAGCCCCACTCAGGGCCAATCTTAAGAAAAAAAATGTGTTTCTAAAAAGTAAAATTTTAATAAATAACTATTGGCCCATCACCCACCTTCAATGATTATCAGCTCATTGACAATCTGTTTTCATCTATTTCCTTTTACCCCACCTTTTCCCTCCTTTCCGTATTATGCAAAGTTGCTTTTTATGCAAAATTCCCACCCTAGAGGAAGTATAGAATTAGAAAGTTATTTTCTCACTTACAATGAGATATAATTCTAACCTAAATTTTAATATAACAATGGATGCAGGAGCACTGGGTGAAAATGTGTTGTCAGTTGGAGAACCTCACATTCTCCGAGTGTTATTCCACAGATTACTGCTTAACTACAAAAGGAAGAGGTGACCCTCATGTCACCTATGTAGAGCACACTGGTAGATGCACCTCTAGTTGCAACACAATGAAAAAACCCACAATTGTGATATAATTTATTTCCCAAAATGATTAACACGAATCTAAACTTTGGAATCAATCAAAATAATCCAAACTGTGGGGTATTTTACAGCAAAACTCACCAGGCTTCTTTAAAATTTCAATGTCCTGCAAGTGAAAAAGCAGTGGAGTGAACTAGATGAATGGAGACTCAATAGACAACAGTATTTATGCACGATGGATAAACACCAGTTGGATTCCAGAAACACACGAGAGACAGCCATGAAAGACATTCTGTGGACAAGGTGGGAAATTTAAATGTGGGCTGTTGATTAAATGGTATTATTGACTCAATATTAATTTTATGAGTGTGATAATGGTATTGTGGTTATATAGGAGGATGTCTTTTTACTTGGAAAATGTGTGCAGAAATAGTGGAGATTCAGTTGGAATGTTATCTGCAACATATTTTAAAATATTTCATCAAAACGTGTGTGTGTAGAGAGAGAGAGGTATAAAGAAAAAGATTGTTCAAAGTACTATTCTTTCAACTTTTCTGTATCTATAAAATGTTTGAAAAGAAAGATGAGATAAAGGAACAATTAAATGTGTGTGTGCATGGAGACCAGAGAGAGAGAGAGAACAAGAGAGAGAGGGAGAGAGAAAGACAGAGAGACAGAGACTGAGAAACAGACAGAAAGACAGAGAGAGAGAGAGAGAGAAAGAGAGAACTGGGGAAAACAAAAGGCAAATAGGTCTCATGCCCTGGGGCAGTACAAGAAAGTAGAATTTATCCACCCTTTTGAAACAAATAACAAGCATTTCACATTAAGCAAAAACAAAAGAAGTTGAAAAGGCATGATAAAGAGTAAAATACTCCTCAGGGGGAGAAAACCTGATACAACATGAAAGACTCAGAGGGAAATGAAGAAAATAAAATGGAGAGAAGAGAAAGAAATTTCCCACAACTGCTTCAAGTAGTAGAAACTCTTAGGATGATATAAATTTAAAGGGAATCAAATCTCAAGGATAAAAAACCAAAAACATGATAAAACAGTTGAATGAGGTTAAAAAGGAAATTAGAGAAGGATAACTGAGAAGCAAGTAGCACAATTCCAAAATTTCAGAATTAATTAGAAACAACGAGGGGAAGACTAAGCAAAGTTCAGAAGAGCCTCCAGAAGGAACTGACCCTTCAGACTCCTTGATTTTGGAATTCTGCTGCCCTGAAACATTGGAGGATAAAGTAATTGTCTGGCATTTTAGGCCCCCCGGTGTGTGGAATTTTGTTACAGCAGCCCAGGAAACAAAGGCAGTAAAAATTAAGGAATGACAGAGTACCCTGTTGAGAGAAAAATTTGAAACAAAGGTAGTCTTGTGGTATTAATAAAATTTGGTAGATCTATTTTGAGTAGAATTTTGGAAATTACTGAACTTTAAAATTTCCATGACACAGCAATTCCAAAACTGTTTCTAGCATAGAGAAATTCCCACCTATTTGCATATTTATTGAGTATTATAATAGCAAAGACTGTAAACAACCTTGACATCCATAAGAGACTTGCTAAATAAACTGGTATTTTAAAATACATAGTACTATAGGGCCGGTCCCATGGCTGAGTGGTTAAGTTTGCACGCTCTGCTTAGGTGGCCCAGGGTTTCCCCAGTTTGGATCCTGGCCACAGAGCTACACACCGCTCATCAAGCCATACTGTAGCGGCATCCCACATAGAAGAACTAGAATGACCTACTGATACGGGCTCGGTGAGTCAAGGAGTCGAAAGAAAAGTTTCTTGGACTCTCAAGGTCTAGCAGTAGTGCTCTTTTATTCAGAGAATAGTATGGAATAGCATGGGGACAGGACCCATGGGCAGTAAAGAGCTGCAGGCATGGGGACAGGACCTATGGGCAGTAAGAGCTGCAATGTGTTGAGGGTTAGAGTTAAATTTATAAGGCATAAATATGTGAGTTATTTCTTTACAAGACAAAGGAAAGATCAAAAAAATCGTTAACATGGTATGACTGCAGGTGGGATCTGGTTATTGGGTGGTCCTGTAACTTTAGATAAGAAATGAGATCGGATTAAGTCAGGACGTCCTATGCTTCCTGGAGGATGATATAGATCCGAAGGTAGGGCAGGGCACCTGGGACTTCTCTCCCTGGGGCACTCTTGATCCTCATCACTACAACTAGGATATACAACTATGTGCTGGGGCTTTGGGGAGGAAACAAAACAAAAGTAAAATAAAATAAAACACATAGCACTTTCCAGCTGTTGAAAACACTGCATTAGGTCCACATGTAGTAACATGCATTCTAGAGATATTGTTGAATAAAACCAATTAAAGATAGCCTCACAAATATGATAGCATTTTTGCTAAATGTAATAAAATTCAAACCAAAAAATGCTAGATATTTGCTAGGGTACGTGTATATGTTGAAAATAAATAAGAGATGTGGAAGGCTAAACATCAAACAGATAATATTTTATTTCTGGGAGTTGAAGGGAGAGGCTAAGAGAAGGGACTCTGGGTGTCCATCAACAACATTTATTTCTATTTATAATGTTTATATTTTCAAGAATTCTATAATCATGTGTTACTATTTTTAAAATTCACTATTATCATTGATATAAAAATTATTGATAAAATAGAGAAGTCAAAAAATAAACCATAGAAAATCCAATTAGGATAATTCTCCTAACATGGAGAAAGTATTGAGTCTGGAGATGAAATGAGCATAAAGAAAATTTTAAAAAGAAAAAACTTGAGGAGGATTGGGCAGCATTTGGCTCAGGGCTAATCTTCCTCAAAAAAGAAAAAAAACTTCACTGAGTAATATCCAAATTATTTAATTTCAAAATTACATGAATAATTCTTCAGGTAGCCAGACCAAAGGAGAAAGCTACATACAACAAAGAATCACCTCTCTCCACAGCAATTTTTAATATAAGAAGAGAACTTAGCCAGATATTGAATTTGAGACACACATTCTATACCCAATGAGGATAACAGAAGTACAAAAATATCCTCAAACATGAAAAAAAAACCTCAGGGAAAATAACACCAAGGACCTTTAAAAACATTGAATGATTAGAGCTGGCCCTGATAGCCTAGTGGTTAAAATTCAGCATACTCCATTTTAGCACCCAGGTTCAGTTCCCAGGTGCAGAAGCAAACCACTCATCTGTCAGTAGCCATGCTGTGGTGGCAGCTCACATAGAAGAACTGGAGGAGCGTACAACTACACACAACTATGTATTGGGGTTTTGGAGAGGGGAAAGGAAGAAAAAAGGAGGAAGATTGGCAACAGATGTTAGCTTAGAGAGAATCTTCCTCTGCAAAAAATCCAGTGATTAAATCCAACTAAATTCAATAAAATTTCAAATAAATTTAGCCACTGTTCTTGGTTCCCCTCTTTGCGATTAATAGAATATAAACCATTTCATAATTATGTCTATTTCCTTTTTTATTTGATTTTTCTCTCTTTTATTTTACTTGGCATCTCTATAAGGTTTATTTCCCTTTCCTCAAACTGTGTTTCTTCAAAATCTGAAAATGTAACTCCTTCAATTTTTACTATATAATATTCACATTTTTCTTTCCTCTTACATAATAAATTCCCCCTCTAATCACTGTTTTTCATTTTTATTGCTTTCAAATATTTTTGTTAACATTCGATGATCTTTTATACAATATGTCTGTGATGATGAGACATTTCTTGGAGTCAAGTCCCTTTAATTTACTTCAATTAATTTTCTTTTGTTAAAATAAATTAAAAATAAATTTAATAGATTATCTTAAAAGTAAATAATTGGTATGATATTTTTATGGCAATATTTCTATCACCCTATTTCTCTGAAGTATCTGAATCACTATAAAAAGAGATCTCTGGAAAGACATTCACCAAAAGTTAATGATGGTTATTTCCGATGGTGAGATTATTTTTATTTTTGTCTTGGTTTTTACTTTCGTCTCTATGCTTTCTTCTCGGTGTTACTTCAGTTTTTCAGGTAGTTCTTTAGGTAGATAACATTAAAACAAATTCAACATGTCAATAATATAAAAGTGTAGGTTTTTAAAGTAAAAACTCTGTCAAAGATATAGAACTGACTAATGCAATATTTCATCCAATAAAGATTTGTTGTGTAACCTACAAATTGAGTGTCTATTATGCATTATGCTTTAGGGGAAACTGGGAAGGAGCTTATTTCATAGATCATCTGGAGGGTGAGACAGAAAAGAAGTAAAGAAAGACAAAAAGCAATCAACCAAAAACTTTGGTAAGTATAAGGAAGAAACAAAGAGAGTATTAGATTAGAGGATAATTATTTTGTGGGAAAGAGAGCTGATTTAAATAAAGAGGAGGCAATAGAATGATCTCTGTGGAGATGATCTTGCTCAGAAACAAAGAAGAAAAGGAGTTGTCCATGTGAAGAGGCTTCCAGGCAAACACAGCCGGTGCTTCAGCCCTGAGACCATGGAGAAGCCTGAGGTGAGGAGGGTTTAGAAATTATCAGGGCCTAGGTCTGATAGGTAAGATGAATGATTTTTGAAAGAAAAATAGGTTTTATTATAAATGTAAGGAGAGGCAGTTGGAATATTAAGCAACTGATGATCAAATACGTACATTAAAATGTCACTCTGGGGTCTGGAGAATGAATTGGAGGATTCAGTAATAGAAACGTGGTGATCAATCTGGAGGCTACTGAGAAGTCCAGGTGAGAAATGAAGATGGCCCAGATGAACCTTTTGAAAGTGATGTTAGAGAAAAGAGGACGAGCGTGGAATCTGCCCGTAGGTGGAATTATCAGAACGTGGGGAGAGGAAAAGGAGGAATGAGGTTACCATCCAGCTTCTGCTTTGATAAATTGGGTACACAGTGACAGCTAGTACTGAGATAGTGACAAAAAGACTTAGGAGAGAATCAAGTAAAAATAAGAAATTTAGAGAAATATACAATAGGGAAAAGCTGAAAAGAGCCAGAAACTCAGGAAAATTCCAACTTTTTGCAGTGTCTAAACCTTGAGAAGGAAAGAAGAAAGGAATGAGAACAGCCGTGCTCAGACACATGCAATTCTATCCACCACTGCATTTGTACGTTTTCTCTCTCGCTGATCTTGAATGATTGGCACAGTGGACTCTGCTCCAGCGGCAGTCAGCCACAGGATTTTTCTACCACTTCATGATTTCACAGAAACATTCAGGGACAGACTCAATAGATTGTTTCTTTAGCTAATCATTCTTGATTAATGAGATGAGCCCTCAACCAAGTCAGGCATAGAATCTTGCCAACAAAGAGACTGCCCAAGAATATTCAATCAGTTGGTGCCTCCTGGCAAATATTAACAAATAGCGTTGAGAAGGATACAAGCTCAGCTTTGGGGCACTCGCTACCCTTGGAGTGGGAAGGTAATGGATGTTTATCCATTCATGAAAACTCATTTATTTCATGGTACATTTTAAAATAGACTTCCTTCCCTCTCTGACAGTTTCTGGTGATTAGAATGTAGTTTTACTTTCTTTTTGGAGTCCTGGTCTTCCTGTGAAATACAGCAAGCCTCTGAGACAGTGTTCTTTACCTTCAGAGTCTGTTCCTGTAAGATGTAAAGTTCTAGAAGTAATGAGTTTAAAATAGAATTGTATTTTTCCCCAGAGATCTTTCCCTCTGAAATACATTTGGCTATATGTATTAAGACTAATAAAATTGTTATAGTTTTGCCCTAATGACATCACAGCTAGATATATACTTCTAAATAGTAATGAGATGCACAAGACTGACATAAAATGATATTTGTTGCAGTGTTATTATATTAGTTTAATAATTAGAAATTATGTAATTTACAAATAAGGAGTAAATATTGTATATAAAGTATGATTTCAACTTTGTAATAAAATAATCCTATGTACATATATGCATAGAAAAAAAAAGACCATTAGAAAATGTATCAAAACGCCAACATTATTGATTGCAGGTTGTAGAATTTTTTACAATTTTTTTCAATACTTGTCTATTGTCCAAGTTTCAGTAAATAGCAAGTATTGTTTAACATTAAGAAATATAAGTGCTATACAAATGGAATAATTTGCAGTAAGAATGTAGATACGTAAAAAATATATATATAGCATAGTGATCCAAAATCATAAGGGCGCATATTCTGAATAGTCCCATAGTCCAAGTTAACTTGGAAACCTATCACTCAGTCCAGAGGAAACGAGGAGAAAAAGAAGCCAGACTTTGCCTTTTGCAGAAAATTGTAGGAGCCTCTGAACTCTCGTAAAGAAGCTGGTGCTTGACAATACCAAGATTTTTGGTGCATTGATGTGGCAAATCGGATATAGAACTCCACTGTTAAAACTGAAAAGCCAACCTCTTGTGTCTGCATACCTTCCTCCGTAATCTTGTCCTTATTTAGATTTAATGTCTACATCTACATCACTGTAACTTTACATATCATGTTTTCCAGCCAGTGAAATCTACTGGCTTTGTCCTAAAGGATCCATTCTCATTCTCAGGTTATGCTTATGTTTTTCCATATATTTCATTTTCCTTCCTTTGTGCTTAAATTAATACAACATACTTTACACATAAATTATAACAAGTCCTGTTGACAGGTCAAGTACTTAAAATTTTTATGAATTGAATTTTATGGATTGAATATTATTGAATTGAATTGAACTAATACTCTTCAAATGTTTTCATATATAACATGCAGTCTTTCTATGTTTGCTTTGAATATCCCTGGGTGGCCGTGATGCTGGGGGATAAATTTTAGGTTCAGCCAATGTGACATAAAGGTAGAGGTATTGGTCACTGTAATATTTTTGGATAATTTATTTTAGCTCCTAGGAATTTCCAGATACTTTAGTGCATTGCATGTAAAATGCTGCCAATTCAACCAGGACTCTGCTCACCTAAAATGTTGCTACCAACAACAAGATGTCATTGGTCAGCAGGGACTATTTTAGACACCTTTCTAAAGCAATAAAAAAGTCTTGTACTTATTCCCCAGAAACTTTATGAAGACGGTACAGATGGTTGGGAGTAAGTGAGGCATGTACTGATTAACATGAAAGTCAGACATGCAGAATTCTGGATGAACTGCAGAGATATGTGAGACATCCGCATTCATTTCCATTTCTACCTCAATAAGGAGGTCAAACAGACCTTTTCCTGGTAAAGACTAAGGCCAATAAAATCTTCTTTTAACATCTGAGTTGTACCAACCTATTCTGTGTATCTCGCCCTGGACCAAGTTCGTCTGTTGTTGGCTGTTGGTCATTTTTGCATTACAGAACAAAAACAAAAACAAACACAACGACCTGTTTCTGTCTGCAGTTGCCCGAAGTGAGAAAGAAATGGCCCATCCTCGGGCTGGAGTGTCTTACTTCCTCTATAAAGCCTATAACGGCAGCCAATTCCCATATCACAGGAGGTGAAAATTGCACCCTTTGTGCCTCAGTTTTAACTGAATTTCTAAGACAGTTGATAGAAATTACTTCTACATAGCAAAATGAAGCATGAGACTCCCCTGCAGGACTATAAGCAAAAAGGACCAAATCTGGCTTTGTGACTTGTAGAACCCTCGCTCTTTTAGAGGAACTGGAGACTGGAGGGGAGTTTTTGCAGGAATTCATCCATAAGTGGTGAGTCCCCCAATTCGAGACATGGGGTGGAAATGGGCTACTTTTCCCTGACTTCAAACCTAGAGAAAGTTCCCTCAGTGAAACCTGAGCTCAATATGTGTCTCCTGGGGCTTAAACAACCCAGAAGACTAGTTGGTATCTGCTTTACACCCAAGAAATCTAATAAGGAAAATGCTGTGGCCTGGCAGGGAGCGTACAATATTGAGAATGATCTAATTACCCTACCTGAGACCCTCTCTACCTCACCATGGTCCCATACTCTATCTCCTTGCCTTAATTTCACTCCTTGCACTCATTTCTAGCTAACACATTCAGATTTATTATTCACTGATTTCCTCTCTTTCACTACTTGTAAACTCTCTAAGAGCCTGGGCCTCACCTGCCTTGTTTACTGCTTCACCCCCGCACCTGGATAAGAAACTGACTCTAAGATCAAAAACCCCAGCTGACAGAGCATCTGAACGTTTACTGAAATGTGGGGGTATGTGGAGATGGAAATGTTTTCCAAGCAGTTCCTGGGCCTCCCTAAGTCCTCAGTAGCTCAGTCTAAGGACCAGGCTGATGCTAACGTGACCGTCCACTATTATCCCAATGAGAGTTTGAGAATACAACCAAGTAAACACGATGACTGTCACTACAATCGGGGAAGGCAAGTAGAGGTGTGGGAACAATGCCTCCCCCAATTGATGTGAGAACTTTAAATAACGACATTCAGTATAGAGAAATCTGACATCTCCTATCACTGGGCTGCCATAATAATGGCTAATGGTTATTGAATACTCTCTTCCAGGCTTGACATTTAGTAGCTTAATTTACCTTCACAGCAAAGCTAGGAGGAAGTTAATCTTTTCCTTGTTTTGTTATTGTTTTTGCTGAGGAAGATTTGCCCTGAGCTAACATCCGTTGCCAATCTTCCTCTGTCTTTTTGGGTTTCTTTTGCTTAAAGAAGATTAACCCTAAGCTAACATCTGTGTCAATCTTCCTCTATTTTTTTGTACATGGGACACCTCCACAGCGGGGCTGGTGAGTGGAGCAGGTCCATACCCAGGATCCAGAACCGTGAACCTGGGCCACTGAAGCAGAGTGTGCAGAAGTTTAACCATTTGGCCATGGGTCCCGGCCCAGGAAGTTACTCTGTTTAGACGCATTTTTCAGAAGATATGCTAAGGCACAGAATTAGAATTAAGAAAAATGTTTCTCTTATTTTTAATTGAAAAAAATCTTATGGCAAGTATGTAGCTGCCTTATACATTTTTTGAATTATAGTAAAATTTTCCAAAAAGTCCACGATTTAGGAAATATTGCATCAAATTAAAAAAAACCCTCAGTAATAATACATTTAAGTCCATTTAAAATAGGAAAACATTAAAAAGATGTTTATTATAAAGATGGGAAAAAGAAATTAGATTGTAGAAAGAGGTAAAAAAGGTATACCAGACATCTGGGTCTTGTCTGAGATACAATATTTGGTCACAAAGTTTAGATCACAGCTTCCTAAGAGGCAAGGGACGAGGAGAGGATGATATGTTGTATACAGAGCAGACCAAATTATCTGCCCAAAATGGATGTCGTCTGACATGATTGGAGGCATAATTTTTTTTGCACTATTCTTATATAAAAGACATTGTCATACTATAAAATGAATAGTCAAGATCTTTGTCAAAGAGAAAGCTTTTTGGTGGTCAAGAGAAACAAAAAGATTTATGTCTGCCTGAGGAGGCAGGCTTGATGATCAATGATCCAGATTAGAAACTTATGCTTTACAATGAAGTTATATCTCAGTAATTACTATGGTTCGCATAATTTAGTAAGTTAAGGTAGCTTTTGATGCATTCTGAAAATAAATGAAGACACAAATACATCTGGTCTAATTTTCAGCTTGGTTCAATATATTTTGCCTTTAAGGCATTGATCTATAAGGACACTGCGGTGACAACCTTTCCAGCCAACGGGAGGAGGGAAACATAACCACTGCATTGAAGGACCTCCTTAGCTGTTTTTGTTTATTCATCTTCTTGACATCCTAAATATAACATTTTTCTTATTATAATGGCAAGCTAAATTTTGACCAAAAAAGGTCTCTCATTTTAGAAATGTTTCTCTTTTTAATTTTGCAATGGAAATCCCCTATTGAGTGAGGAGATATAAGTTAAAAATATGCAAGATGTATATCAATTGACCAGTGAGAAAAATACTAAGGATAAGTGTGTTGCTGGAGAGGTGCCACCCCATCTGGGGACTGGGAGAAATGTGATGGCTTCCCTCCACTACGTCCCAAAGATTAAGGAGAGATGGGTGGCATGACTTTTCAATGACTACTCAAGTTACTGTTAAGCTATAACAATGTTTTCTCCCTATTATTAAACAGTAAAATACTGCCAACTTTAAACGATATTCTAGCAGAAAGGTTAAATTGTATTGAGAAATTTAACTTATGTCAATCTTTTAAGAAAGTTATTCCTTTCATCACAACAAAACTGAAAACTGTCGCAGCAAAACTGAAATGAAGGAAGAATTAGGAGATGCCCAGGTCCTATCAGAAGCCTAGAACAGGGAAGTTGTTTGGTGTGACCAATCAATTGCAAGTGGCTTTCCCAGCATCTGATGGCTATTACATTTATAGCGAGCTCCTACCTCGTCCTCGAACGCCTTCTTGATGAAATGTCAAGTGTCCTCATCAGCAGTGGAGAGCCGGTCAGAATAGCTCATCATCTGCATGGTCCCAGAGTATGTGCTGCAGGCCAAGTTTATCTGAAATGCCACATTTTGCAAATGAACTCTCAAGGATTTATAAAATGTAAGAATGTTCAGCAAATTTGAGAAACCTAGGGGCAATGATAATTCAAAAATGATTAATAATTCATGTGCTTTGCAATGAATTTCACTATTTTGTTGGTGAACTCAAAACATATGTTCCTAACGCTTAAGGACCAGTTACAATACAGGTATAATGCTACATATTCTTTCCAACTGGGACTACATGGCAAGTAAATGCCATTAAGTACCACAGAACAATGTTATCTCTTGATCAATTTTTCTCATTAAAACAAAACTTTTGTTATGACTATATTGGTATATTATGACTATATTGGTATATATAAAAACTGTTGATATTTTGAGGTATCATGTAATAGTCCTTTTCTCAAATGCAACATTTTTATAGAAAGTTGAACTCAATTCAAATTATATGGATTTAAATTCTGATTACAATCATTCATCTGGAAGCATAATTTGATAATTTCTCTGGCCAATAAATGAGGTTATGGTGATGAATATAATTGTTATCCGTACTCACTGTACCTCTTTTCCATAGATGAATGCAGATTTCATTTATAACAGGAAGTTTATAATATTTTAAAATTAATGATTCTTTTGTATTTATCTTCAGGCTACTTTTGGTTACCAAAGTCAATGTGATTTCTTTAGCTGTGAAAATTCAATTCAGAATTGAAGTATTATAGTTGATGATGACAATGATGGTAACTGCCCCTTATTGAGAATGTACTACGTACTAGTTTTCCTATTAAGCATTCCCTACTCACTGCATAAAGAGCACTTGGAGAAAATTTTAAAATGAAAACAAAAACATGAAACATGTAGCTAGGTCTCCCCTGAGACCATGTGAAAATCAGTCTGGTGTGGGGTCTAGGCTTCTGTGTTTTAGGTCCTTGGGCGATTTTAATTCGCAGGTTAAGAACAACCAATCTAGACTGAGACTTTTACGTAAATCACCTCACTTCATCCTCAAGTCATCACAGTTAACTCTACTTAACAAGTCAAGAAATTGGTGTTTGGAGAATTTAAGCAACTTGCTCAATTTCACAGTTATTGGTACGTGGAAACTGGATCTGACACAAGTTATTCTAACCAAACACTTTGAGGAGGGTTTTGGTGAGATAAAGAACTGAAGAGGCTTGGTGCTTCCTCCACATGTATATTTATTTTGGATAAATTTAGTGCCATGATAAATAGATGATAGGTACATACATACATACGTACACACATACATATGCATATGTATACATAAATTAGACCATAGATAGATAGATAGACTTTATTAAATTTTCTGTTGCACCCAAGCATAAAGAATTAGTTACCAGTTTGGCAACTTTTTATTCACCTGATTTTTATCTTTTATTTTTATTTGGCAATTAGTTTTTTGGGAGTCAGTATTTTTTCCTAAAGCTCAGTGTTTTACCAGACAATGCTTTTTTTCATTTTGGCGACACACAAGTAGTCACTAGGTTATGAGATTTATTGAAACAATCTATTCCTGATTCTTTGGAAAAGTGATCCACTTTTCTCTTAGTTTTGTGGATTATTAAGAAAGATTATCCTTTAGGGTAGTAATCTGCAACTGTAAAATTTACCATTATTTTGAACCGTGTAGTTTTGGGGTAAGAATGTATGCAAAGATGACAGAAAATGCCTGTAATTGGCTTGGAAATTTATTTGTTCCATTTCTGAGATGATTTCTTTTCTAATTTGGAATATTCTCTACTAGAACTACTTTCATGTGGCACCATGTTATGAATCAAGCGAACCTTTTTCTTTTTTCTTTCTTTTCTTCCATCATTCCCATTACACATTGTTGGTCACAACCTCCTTTTCTAAACACTCTCCTCAGTGGATTCCCCACTCTGCTCTCAGTGTTCATACCCTGACTTCTGCTCAGTGTCCTTGAGTGATCCTTTGCCATGTGTTAATTTAGAGTTTCTTGTGGTTTTGTCCTTGACTTATGCTTCCCACATGCAAATAAAAGATTGTTCAGAGTTATTTGATTCTACATTAATTTTCAATTTATTGAAGTTACAAATTTAAAAATATAGGCACTTATAGCCTTTAAAGATCAACTTTTGAAACTTGCTATACATTTTTTTTTAATCTAGGGAATAAAGAAAAATCACTTTTATTTGTGCTTGGAGTAAGATTCAACTAACTTAGGTTTAATAAACTAAACTATCTTTAAAACCTTCTAAAATGTAGTTAAGTAAATTTCCTTTAATATATTAAACTGTATTTATAAATTGACAGATTGTTATTGGTGATTTCACGTTTGACAAGGAAAATTTACATGCCTAGCCAACGAAATCTTCAAAATCATTTAAGCAACTTTTGTGAATATAATATATGAAAGATATAAATATAGTAAACAACATAATGTCAAATATTGCAAGACAAGAATGCACTTAACCAAATTAGCTTACATTTTCTGCTTAGAATGAAAGATTAACTTCTAAGTTTCTCTTAAATGTTAAAAAAGTTTTATTATTCTTTAACTAAATATAATGATTTACAGCAAAATACACAGATCATGAGTTAATTTCAGTAAGTTTTTGACAAATGTATACACCTATGTAATGTGCATCCCAAACATAATACAAAACATTTTCATTATCCCAGAAAGTTACCTTGTGTTAAGATACTTAAAAAAATCAATATTTAGGGGTGGGCTCGGTGGTGTACCAGTTAAGTTTCCACGTTCTGCTTTGGTGGCCTGGGGTTCGCCAGTTCAGATCCTGGGTGCGGACCTACACACTGCTTGTCAAGCCATGCTGTGGCAGGTGTCCTACGTATAAAGTAGTGGAAGATAGGCCTGGATGTTAGCTCAGCACCAGTCTTCCTCAGCAAAAGGAGGAGGATTAGCAGCAGATGTTAGCTCAGGGCTAATCTTCCTCAAAAAATAAAAATAAATAAACATTTACAAACTACTAATAAACAATATACAGTAATATTATTACCATGATTTGGATACACTTTGTTAAACCTATAATTAATTATTTAACTTTCAAAATTATAAAATCACCTGCCCTCCAAAGCGGTGCTTTAGAGGGCAATTTTGTCCCATAGTGTTACATTTGACAATGTCCGGGGACATTTTTGGTTGTCACATCATGGGCGATACTACTAGCATTTAGTAAGACATGGCTGCCATCCATCCTATAATGCACAGGACAGCCCCCACCTCAACAAACAATTATCCAGTCCAAAATGTCAATAGTGCTGAGGTTGTGAAGTGCTGTTTTAAAGGATGCAGATGGACCAGTACAGGCCGAGGTAACTGGTTTCAAATTTGTCCATAGTTTTCCTTACCTATCAGAGACATAAGCATGCAACATATTTAGAAGCTAAATGTGTGGAGAATGTTTCTACACCAACCTCAGAAAGATAGACCCTTTATGTAGTTGATAAATCTGCAGGGGACCCCTCTCTTCTACCATGCACATGTTTATCTGAGATAGCTCTCAAAACATATCCCCAAGATCAAAATGTACCACAACCAATTATTTGGTGTTATATTTAAAACCTTGTCACCTGACTCAAGCTTCACCCATAACGCAAAGGGCATTTTCATTTCTCCCTATTTGGTCTTAAATTATTCTCAAATATGTCCTTCAGGCCACAATTCCAAAATCGTTACTGAGACAGTTCTCAGAATAATTTAATTTATTCTTATTTTGAAACATCACCAGTCAGAAGTATATTTCCCTATCACTCCTCAATGTCAACATATCATACACAAAATATACAATATCTTGATTTTCATCTATACCTCAAAAAGTCTCAAATTCATGCACCTGTCTCTATACATCTCTCCCCATTCTTCCCCACTTTCTTCTGGACCACAGGCTGGCAAGCTCCTCTCAAATGATCTTTCTGCCTGTGTTCTTATTCTCTCTAATTTGCAGTATTGCACCAAAAGTAATCTTTCAAAAGTGCAAAATGTTTGTATCTGGATTCAAAACCTTCAGAGTTAGCTATTGTTGCATGCTGAAAACCCACAGGTACCTCAGTATCACAGAGGGATAAAATTTTGTTTTTCTCACTTCTGTAGCACGTAGCTGACTGGGACATGCCTTGGCTGGATAAGTCTGCTGACTTGAGCTAGTTTTGCTCATGGATGTGCAGGTCCGCTGGTTTGCTTTATGTGTCAGTGGGGGTTTGGGGATCTTCTTTCGGGGGGGGGGGGGCTTGTCTAGGGCAGCTCAGCTGGGGATACTCAGCCCAGGAAAATCTACTCCCTGTGCCTTTCATCACCTCCTGTGACCAGAAGGCTACCCTAGGTTCATCTCTCTTGTGTTGACAAAAGCACAAGAGTATGAGAAGTCACAGGTAAGGATTCCTTGAAGCCAAGGTTCAGAAAGCAGCACACATTTATTTCCACCTCATTTCATTGCCCAAAACAAGTCATCTCTCTGAGCCCAGGGATACAGTGAGAGGCACAAGGGAGTTACAAGGCAAAGGGCATAAACACAGGAAAGCGAAGGAGCAGAGCTATGTATGCAGTCTATCACATGTGACTTCCATTGCCCTTAAGGCTCTGCCAAATACCTTCACGTGCTCCTAACGCCTTTCCCAGCTCCCTCGCACTCCCTGCCTCCCTGAGCTCACAGCATGCCTCTTTCTCTCCTGTTTCATCCCAGCCCACTTAGCTTCTAGCTTTTCAAAGTCATCAATCTCTCAAATCTGAGCCCGTGCAAATCAGACTCTCTAGGGTTAGAAGATACTATCTTACCTTCATCTGCATATTCTTCAGTCTTCAGTGTAAATATCACTTATTTAAGAAGATAAATGCAGATCTCCAGATTGCTTGACATTTTCCTGATTTTGATTTTTATCACTCCCTGCATTTTCCACATACACTCTGTTAATACTTATATCTCTAATAGATCATAGACCTTATAACTGCAACAGCCATGTATTATAACTTTATTACTCAACTGATTAATTTTGCTAAAATTGTCTCCAAACATTTATTATTTTTATAGCTTGTTATAAGTTTGTTACTTATCATAAGTTTTTGGTTATTTGCTTATATTCTGATGAAATCTTATCTCAAGGAAAGGGTTTTTATTGAGTACCTATTCCATGCTAAGCTGTTTTACATTCTCTTACATTTAATTGTTATAGCTACCCAGGTTCCTGTTTAACTGATTTGGAATTGAGGTCTTAATAGGTTAGATCACTAATGCAGGTAACAGAATTAACTAGAATTACCTGGAAAGTAACCCAGATGTAAAATGTTCTTTCTCTTTTACCCTGATTTTAATTTCCACTGTTATCAAAAGATCCCGTGTTTACTTTTCTTTGTTGTTTCCAAATGCAAAAGCACAATTTTTCTTTCAAAATTTGTGTATATGACTCAATATATTGTTCTCACATAGCTTATTAATTACTCAGCTCTTCACTCTTTGTTGAAATTATATACCTTGATTATAATGAAATAAGGTTTTTAACCTAACCATAGGAAAATAGTTTATTAAATAAATGCAAATAATGTTATTGCCATCAATTAATAAAATTCTCTCAAAGTCATTGAAGGGATAGAGAATTTGAGTGCTTTCAAATAACACTCAGGTGATCAATATTCATGTCAGCTTATAATCAACTTTTTAAATTAATTTTTCATCTCAATGGTATTTATTTAATTGAAAACGGGTTTTGCAATTCTCCAAGTGAAGAAAAAATTGTGTATTAGGAGACCTAAAAAACAACTGTACAGATTCAGTGGGTAACACATTTCTTGCTCACTTAAAAACGGATGGGTGAGATTACAGCTGGCAGCCATCCTGGTAGACTCAATTCCAAGTGGCACATTCAGGGACCTGAGCTTTTACCATCATGTGGCTCTACCATTTTTTTAGTTCCATACAAGCAAGGGAGAGAACTGGAAAACCCAGTGGAACATCATTTTAGGATCATAGTCCATTCACCAGAATCAGACACACAGATTCACCTCTTTGAAGATGGACCAGTAAATGAGAAGCCAGGTGTAAGTGAAATTATAGTGTGAGGTCCAGTATGCACAAATCAGGTGACTACCTGCTGAATTCCAGAAAATTTCTGGAAGCCAAAGTATATTCCCAAAGTTTCAGTTGTGGAATAGATTTTATAATGCTTCCTCAAAGTTATCTGGGCATGGTTCTTATTAAGTTTTCCTAATGATCAGCTGAACTTGGTCTTCCCTTGATCACTCACTCTAGCTAACAGATGTGCAAACTTCTAGTGAACCAAGTAAAATCTTACTTGGATGAACCTCAGTGTAACACTCTGGCATGCATGCACACACTAGGTTGATTTGACAATTGAAATTTTATTAAGCTCTTTCTCTGTGCCAGGTTTCTGTTAAGTGCCTTACAGATATGTTCTGCTCTAATCCTCAGAGAAAATTTATAGGCCAGGGGTTCTCATTAGTTCCATTTACAGGCAAGTGAATTGGAGCCAAAGAAGTTAATTTGCTTGCTGTAGTTTCTACAGCACCATAGAAATGATGGAGCAGAGATCCACACCCAGCTTCATTTGTGCACTAAAGGTTGTGATGCCTCACAGGAATCTTCACCCTTTGAAGGCCTAAATGTTCAATGGGTGGCTGTTGGGCTACAGAGGCCATGGACCTCTCAGTTCCTAAGGTAACACTTTTACTGGAGAATTCTGGTGCACTCTACTGGGGTTGAGGAAATTCCTGCTACAACAGGATGAGGTACCTACAGATTGGAGTAACAGATCCCCAGAAACTCCTGCTATCCAACAAATGAATGAAGAAACATTTCTTTGTCCAAATGCAGTCTC
The DNA here is from genome assembly GCF_021613505.1 of Equus quagga. Classification (NCBI taxonomy): domain Eukaryota; kingdom Metazoa; phylum Chordata; class Mammalia; order Perissodactyla; family Equidae; genus Equus; species Equus quagga. The sequence goes on along the minus strand of NC_060274.1, from coordinate 47,674,014 downwards.
TTCAGTCACTCATAAGATCCTGGCAATAAATATACAACCTAAGCAGTCCCACCTCTCCAAGGACATTACTGCGTATGACAGCTAGTGTAAATTCTCTATCCATACCACCTTCCCAAGCAAATTACTGCTTCTAATTCCCTCATATATAGGCATATTTTTATTACAATTTCGTCTGTTGTTATTCTTTTGAGTTTTCATAAGTGCATGTGAGAGGCTGAGGCAGGGGTATCATGAGAGGAGGCATGGACAGAGGAGTGGCTACTGCAAACTTAGTGACTACAGAGGTTCATCCTGTAGATACAATAATATCACACTGACTAAATTAAGCACAAGGACAAAAACTCTGGTCAACAAAGAATGAGCTCATTGTCCAATACTAACAATTCCAGGCATTCTGATAACCAAGGAAACCTCACTCGCTGGAAACACAGTCAGCTCCTCCCCTCTGAGGCCCAGGGAGACCTGCTTCTCACTCACCCAGCCGCTGCAACAGCATCAAGATTTGTTATAACCCTTCAGCAAGTATTATAGGTATTTCTGAACAATTCTATGTTTACTTCATCTTTTAGAAATAATATGAGAATTTCTACAATATTTAAGTTTATATATCATCTACTTTGAATTAATATAGTTATTATAAGGATTGCATATACATTTAAGCCTATTATAGGGACAAAGTACTGCAGACTCTGCTACCTGCTAAAATTTGAATTAAATCAAAGGCTTGCTCTCTCCTTCACATGTTGCTCTCTCCAAGTGTTATCTTTGGGCCAGTTATATGATGAGTCTGAAAAGACTGGGAGAGTTTGAATTGTTGACCATAGATTATGTAAATCAATAGATAAAATATGTTAATATTTTATTAACTAGCAGAATAATGTGTCCTCTGCTTAGTGCAACTACTCGATTATTATATAGACATTTGTGAATTAATGAAAGGATAAACATCAGAATTCAAAATCATTTTACTAAAAAGGACACATGCTCAAAAGACTACATCTCCATTTTTCATAGGGTTAGTAGATCCCCCCCCCAATCTTTTGTTTTGATTTCAGCAAACAGGTGACATTGTTTCTCATGCTAAGGAGATCAAATTAAGTTTGGTGACTGATTATACTTTCAGATGAATTGACCTCTGTAGGAAGAACAAGAGCCAATTGCATTATTCTTGCAGTATGATAGTTGGATCAGCACCACAGTAGAATGCGACAGGCTTTTTATGACCATATATTCTTGTTATTCCAGTAGGGACAGGATTTCTGGAATTTATATTAGAAAGACTAGTTTTTTATGTCAGTTGGCCAACTGTTGATTAATTAGGTTATTTAAACAACTCATTATTTTAGGTTTATTATGGTTTTAATTTTCTCATTTGTATTTTTCAGTTTTGAATTACTAGATAGTTCTTGATATTTTATCATTTTCCCTGCTAAAACTTGAGTAACCTAGGAGATTATTAACCTGTAGTCTGTGGACCTCTGGGTAGGGAACGTCCTTGCGTGTTCTTCAAGAAAGACTTTATTGTCTGAAATGGTAAGCAATCATTCTTATGTCCATATGATCATATTTCTGGCAATAGTGTTCATGGACTTAATCAGACTCTTACAAAGTCTATAACATATAAAATGTAGTCTGTGATTAAAATTTATTTTAAAACTTCCAAATATCCTAATTAAACAAAAAGTAAAATTAGTTTATTGTTATGGACTGGATGTTTGTGTCCCCCCCCATTCATATGTTGAAGTCCTAACCCCCACTGTGTCTGTATTTGGAGATGTGTCCTCTAGGGAAGTAGTTAAGGTTATGAGGTCATAAGCTTGGGGCCCTCATCCTATGGGATTAGTGTCCTTAAAAGAAGAGACACCAGAGAGCTTTCTCTCCATGAGCACGTAGAGGAAAGGGCATGTGAGAACAAACAGACTGCGTCTGTTTTTAAGCCAGGAAGAGAGCTTTTAGCACACACTGAACCCTGTCAGACCTTGGTCTGGGACTTCCAGCTTCCAGAACTGTGAGAAATACATTTCTCTTGTTTAAGCCACCCAATCTGTGCTATTTTGTATGGCAGCTCAAGCTGACTAATGCAGCTTATTGATGACAGAATAATAAGACTAATCCTAAACATGAGTCATATGTGTTGTCATTCCCATATGATGTTATTTAAAGAATTTAGAGAAATTCCGTGCTTCCAAATTTCTTGTGCACTTTGGTGCCTATAGGACTTAAATTCCAGAAAGAAAAGTTATCTTTTTCAGGCTTAATTTCTTTCATTCTGATAACCTAACATTTAAAAGAAAGAGCCAGGTTTCTGCATATTTCCTGGAGGTGAGGTGATTGGAAGGATGTTGTTAGAAAGTGGAAAGGAACAAATATTGTGGTTGAGACTTAATGAAGGCACTTTTCACCTATTTCACTATTTGCCTTCGCTGACCCTGGAGAGTGGCATCTTGACAAATTAAGACCAAGAATACCTCTTTATCTCGTATTTACCATTAAAGTACAACTCACTCTATTGCCAACAGTTTGAATATGACATAACTGCGTTCTGAAGTGATAACTCAAGCTGGCCTTCAGAAATGCAATTGCATAGCTGCTTGTCAACAGAGATTAATACACTGCTGTACTCCCAATGCAAACTCTCTCTCTCACACACATACACACTTCCCCCCAACCATCACCACCACCACCACATCTTACCTGTAAACCAGTAACATTAGCTTTAAATTCCCATTTTAAAATGTGTCTTTTTTCCCACATTTCTTATTCCCTGACAAAAGTGATAATCCTGCATTACTTAAAATATAAATGGGTTTGGTAAACATTTAAAGAATAATAATAATGTTTCCAGAAGCTGTTATTACTTTATCTACTTATTTGTTTCAGAAAAAATTAAGATAATCTATCTCAGAACTGGACTGATAGAGTAGCAAACTCCTTTCAAGGTTGGATCCCATTAAGCAAAAAAATATATTGTGATTACTACTGATATGATTAGTACATAGACTCCATGTGAATATGCTGAAAGCCTCATAAAAGCCAGAGCAGAGAAGAGGTTTAGAAATGTGTCCAAATCCGAAGTAGGGGGCTTTTGAGTTAACAAAAAAGGTGAGATAGATAATTTTTATAAATTTTCATATCAAAATTATAAGAAATTGTAAATGAAAAACACACCAAATGTGAAGGTAAAGGAAAGATGAAATATTTAATACGTCCAGAAAAAAGTCTCTTTTTAGGCATGCAAAGCTTAAAGCCTGCTCTTAGATGTAGCTGTCACCAGACAAAAGCCTGTTATGGAAATTTCCTTCTGTTGTAAATCGTTGCAGAGAAAAAATAAATCTGTAAGAACTCTGAGTATCATGGATTCATCATTTTGATTTTACAAATGCTTGTTGAGTGCCTACAGGGTACAGTTCTGGGCAAACTCTGGGCTCCTGGAGCCGTGTGAATGGCACAACCCACTCTGGCTCCTTCTCCTTCTAAAAAGGCCCCATTTTCATGTGCACAGACAAAACCTGCATTGTTTAAAGACGTTGAAGAAAATGAAAGGAATTGTGAAATCTCCCTCTGTAATGGGTTTCAGTAATATTAGGGTAAAATTTTCCTAGAATGAATAGATGAATTCAGCTCTTGATTAACAGCTCTCACAGATGGTGCTTTCATTTTGAAAACAATCTAATCCTAGAACCCCACAGTTGCTGCTCAATCCAACTTAACAGCATATATGGTAGACAAAGCCTGTTTTCCCTTCTTCTATCTCAGCAAACATGGAGAAACCTGGCTAAAACACTGTATAATAATGCTTTGTGTCCTCACAGACATTAGCAACACCGTCATGTCCCAAATCCACCACGGAAATGATGGCTGTTGACGAAAATCCTTCTTGAACTCCAGGATAGAAAAGAATGACTCATAAAAAGAAATGTATCCAGGAGACTCAATATTTCAAATTATTTTGCATGGAATGAGTTTTTTAAGGATTTCTTCTACCACTTTGGAAATAAAATACATTTAATTTTTTGTGATATTCAAAACTTCTGATGTAACAAATTTAATTCAGTGGTACATTTTGTATAATATTTTGGCTCCCTTCTGATATTCTTACTGCCGTCCAATTTTAATCGGCTTCCCTATGTTGCATACATGGTTTTAAGCTGTAAAATAGTTATTTTGAGCTCTTTATTCTAAAAACCTCAGAGTAGTGAAGCCCAGATTGGAAATATGTTCAGATTCCTGGGCTTGACCCCTGGAGATCCTGATTTAGCAGAAGTAGAGAGGGCCTGAGTTACATCAGATCAGTATCTTCCCATCAAGTGTTTCTAAACCAAATGGCTCACTGAGTGTCTGTTTGGAAGCAGCAAATTATGGGAAACTGCAAGAGAATGTCTTGGTTCTTGTTCTTAGGAAACGTACATTGAAGTTTCAGGGAAAACAGGTATGTTCTCTCCAAATTATTCTCAAATGTTTCAGAGAGAGAGATAGAGAGAGTAAGAGAGAGGGAATGATAAGGCAAGGGGCGCAGAACGTAAGTGGTTGGTGAATTTCATTAAAGCATATATGGGAATTCATTGTACTATTTTGTCAATTTACTCTAAGCTTGAAGTAATATCTAAAATCTGAGAAATCCTTGTTGAGATGAATTTTGTGACTGCTATAGGAAAGAAAGCAGAAGAGAATGCTGGAGCTCGCATGGAATCTTAGGCTCATGGTGCAGGAACTGGATAGGGGTGACTACCAAAAGAAAACTGAAAGGAAAATGTACATTACATAGTCCTGTGTGTGCGCATATGCGTGTGTGTGTGTTTATGTTCAAGTCATATATGTTAGTGTGTGTGATGTTACTGTTCATAATAGATATATACACACACACATATATAATAATGCAATCCTTACAACTCCATTGGGTTTATATTGTAATGGTCTTTATCAAATGAGGAAATAAACTCATCATTTTAACTTAGTTGTATGTATGTTTGAATGAATATGTATTTTTCATATCTATCATAATCACTTATTAATACTTTATGTACATTATTTTTAATTTTCACAAGAACATTGAAAGGTAAATATAAGTGTTATTTCTATTCTATAGTAAGAGTTACGTAATTGTTTTAAGACACATAGCTATTAAATAGCACAGACAGGATTTAAACTGTGTTGTGTTTGATTCAGTCTTATGTCCATCCAAATAGATTATGCTTTTCACTTTCATGTGAGACTCTACTAACCTCCGATGAACTAACCTTCCCCAGTTTGTTCTGTGGCTGGGCTGTGAAATCATCTCCACCAGGTCCATGGGAAGCTCAAAAATCACTACAACCCATTAGAAGGTGCATCGGGGCTTTCCACTGGTCCTTGTTACACGCAAAATACTGTAAAGTTTTAGAACAAAAGAATAACACAACAATCTAAGACAAACAGAAAGAGAGTTTACTATAGGTCTATGTGTGAAGGAGGAAAGGAGTAGCAAGAGCCCCCAGCCACAGCCTGCTCCAAAGTGAGCCTCTTCGATCAGCACCAAGCGGCACAATGCTAACGATTCCTGTCCATTGAATAAAAACTCTTTGCTTTTTAAATATAAGCAGTGATGTCTGCCTTGTACAGCTATAAGTTGTCAGCTTGAGTCTATTCATTCATCAAATATTTATTAAGTATCTACTATCAGCCTGGCCTAATTCTAAGAAGATAAAATACTGATTATTGCTTAATATAAAGAGATCAAAATTGTCTATTTCAAGAACAGATTATTTAAAAATTTCATTGTCTTGAAAAACATAGAGGATGAAAATTAAAAGGAAAATAAAAAGCTCCACAAAACTCTCCATGCATGGCTTAATGTCAAATTTCCTGAACAAAATTGGTCCAAGATAATCTTACTGGATGACATATAGGGCGTTGTCTTTGTTCATTTGGGCTTCTATAACTTAATACCATAGACTGAGGGCCTGCTTCCTGGTTCACAGAGGGCATCTTCTCACTGTGTCCTCATGTGTTGGGAGGATCAAGGGAGCTCTCTAGAGCCTCTTTTAAAAGGGCACTAATCTCCTTCATGAGGGCTCCACCCTCATGACCTAGTCAGCTACCAAAGGCCCCAGTTCCAAATACCATTACATTGATGTTTAGGTATGGATTTGGGGGGACATAAACATCCAGTATATAAAAAACACCCAGTTAAATTTGAATTTCAGGTAAAAAATGAATTATTTTTTTATAATAAGTATTTCCCAAATGTTGCATGAGAAACACTTAACCTAAAAACAAACATTTATTTGTTATTTATTTGAACTTCAAATTTAACTCATAAATCTGTATCTTTATGTATTAAATTACTTTTATCCTTATTTTACAAGAGAGATGAAGTTATCTAACTTGGTCAAGGTTACAGAGCTAATAAGTGGTGGAGCTGGGATTCCAACTCAGAAGCCTGACTCAGTGTCTACACACATTTCCACTATAAAGTCTCTCCTCTACCAATTATGGTGGTTATCCCATGTTAGCAAATATTTTTTGAAACAATAATTAAATGTCTCTAATCTATTCCATTTTGAGTTCTAAAATCTAATTTTTATTGCATTATATAATTTTTTAAGAAAATTTCTTTTCATAAGTTTCTAATCACGTCTTTATTTTCTTATGTTGGATTTCAGTATTTCTTATTACTGTCTTAAAATATAGTCACACATTGCTTAATGAAGGGCATATGTTCTGAGAAATGTGTCATTAGGCAATTTCATCATTGTGCGAACATCATAGGGTATACTTACACAAACCTAGACAGTATAGCCTGTTACAGATCTAGTATATGTGATATAGTGTATTGCTCCTAGGCTACAAACCTGTACAGCATGTTGCTGTACTAAATATTGTAGGCAATTATAACATAATGGTAATTATTTATGTATCTAAACATAGAAAAGCTACAGTAAAATTATGGTATAAAAGATAAAAAATGGTACACCTGTATAGGGGACTTACCCTGAATGGAGCTTACAGTACTGGAAGTTGCTCTAGGTATCAGTGAGTGAGTGACGAGTGGATGTGAAGGCCTAGGGCATTGCTGTACACTCCCGTAGACTTCATAAACACTATACACTTAGGCTACACTAAATTTTTAAAAAATATTTTTTCTTTAATAATAAATTAATGTTACCTTACTGTAACTTTTTTACTTTATAAACGTTTTAGTTTTTTTAACTTTTTGACTCATTTGTAATAACACAACTTAAAACACATTCTACAGCTGTACAAAAATATTTTCTTTCCTTATCTCTTTATTCTATAAGCTTTTTTCTATTTTAAGAAAACTTTATTTTAAGTGTTAAACCTTTTTGTTAAAAGCTAAGACACACACCTGTTATCTTAGGCCTATGCAGGTGAAGGATCATCAATATCATTGTCTTCCACCTCTACATCTTGTCCCAGTAGAAGGTCTTCAGGGGAAATAACACTCACAGAGCTGTCATCTCCTATGATGACCACGTCTTCTTCTAGAATACCTCCTGAAGGCCTGCCTGAGGCTTTTCTTGAGGAGGTGTCACTCTTTTCAGAAATATGCCCATGGTGGCTTGCTTGGTTTCTTTCTTTTCTTTATTATAAATTAATCACATAGTGCACCATGAACATTTCTCTCTATGAACGGAAAATTTTTGGTGTTGGGATCCATGTTTTCAAACTTTTTAAGGAACTTGTTGAAGTCTGAAAAGTCTTCTGCTAAATTCTTCACTTTGGATTTTCCTAGAGTTTCTTTTTCTTTTTCTTCTCCTGCAGTGTCCTTTTCTCTTACCTCTTCTTCAGCTATGCATTCCCGTTCCAGTTCCATCAACTCTTCACTAGTCAATTCCTCAGGAACCCCCTCTAGGAGCTCCTCAATGTCATCCTCATCCACACCCAGGTTAAAGTTGTTCACCATCTCAAGCACAGCCTTGTTGATTTTTGCAACCTCCTTGTCCTTGGGAAATCCTTTGAAGTCATGAACAAAACTTTTTGTTCTTTTTTTTTTCCCAAGGAAGATTAGCCCTGAGCTAACTACTGCCAGTCCTCCTCTTTTTGTGTCCACACCCGGGATCCGAACCAGCGAACCCCGGGCTGCTGAGAAGCAGAACGTGTGAACTTAACGGCTGCACCATCAGGTCAGCCCCTGGGCAAAACTTTTGTGTGCCTTCTTCCAGATACCATTCATTCCCTTCTTGGTGACATCATCCCAACCCAAGCAAGGTTCCTGATATAGTCATAGATATTATAATCCTTCCAGACTTGCATCAGTGTCTTCCTTAGTTGTAGCAACAGCCTGAGCAAATATCCTCCTCAGGTCATAGGCCTTAAAAAGTGCTATAACTCCTTCATGTATTGATTGGATCAAAGAGGTGGTGTTTAGAGGGAGAAACACTGCTTTGATATTGGGATGAAGATCACCAATAAAAGGAGGGTATCTGGGAGGATTATCAACAATAATCAAAATCTTGAAAGGTAGGTTATCCTCCAAACAGTACTTCTCCATTTCGCTGGTATAGTAATTCAGGAGGGCAACTTGGAAGAGGAGTTGGGCCATCCAAGACTTCCTATTGCTCTTATGGTACACTGGAAGTGTGTGGTTAGTGATATTCTTGATGGCCCTGGGGTTTTCACTGTGCCAGATCACAAAGGGTTTCCATTTGTAGCCTGCAACATTGCCCCAAGCAAGACAGTTATCCTGTCCTTAAAAACATTGAAACCTGGCATTTACTTGGCCTTATGGATGAAAGTCCTTTCAGACATCCATTTCCAGCATAGGGAGTTTTCATCCATATTGAATATTTGCTCTGGCAAACAATTTTCTTCCATGATCAGCTTATCTAGATTTTCCAAAACTTCTTCAGTTGCCTTCACATCTGCACTCACAGACTCATCACTCACTTTCAGATTATGTAATGAATCACAATTCTTGAATCATTTAATCCACCCAGAGCTAGCAGTAAATTCAACATTATAGTCAGGTCCAGCTTTTTCTTTCAACATTTCAGAGCAACTTTTTGCTTTGGTTGAGATTGTCTTGGTGCTGAGAGGGATACTCTTCTGTGTCTGGCCTTCAATACAGGCCATTAGAAGTTTCTTCATGTCAGATAGAGACTCTTCTCAAATTTTTGTTAGTCTCATTGCCTTCAATAAGCAGATCATCTAAAAGCTTCCATTACTTTGTGCTTGTTCTTCAAGATTGTAGCTATAGTGTAATGGGGCATGCCTGACTGCTGGCAAGCAATAAGTATCACTGATTTTTCAGCTTGGATGTCCTTAATCATTTTAAATTTTGTTTTCCACTCAATCACACAATGTGGTTTCTTACTGGCAACATTAGTGGTGGATTTGGTATGCTTAAGGGCAATGATGAACAAAACATGAGATTAAATCAAACACAAGAGAAAGTGATTCAATCAAGATACACAGTAAACATGAGATATATGAGGCTGCTGTGGTGTAACACTGCATGCTGTTTTGCAGTATACTTTTTTTTATATAGGTAGAAACGGTACACTCTAAAATAACAATAAAAAGTATAGTATAGTCAATACATAAACCGTAAACAATACATAAAACATAAACATAATACATAAAACATAAACAATACATAAAGTAACATAGTTGTATATTACCATTATCAAGTATCATGCACAGTACATAATTGTATGTGCTATACTTTTGTACAACTGGCAGAACAATGGGTTTATTTACACCAGCATCACCACAAACACATGAGTAATGCATTGAGCTATGATGTTATGATGACTACAACATCACTAGGCAAATTTTTCAGCTCCCTCATAATCTTATGAGACCACTGTTGTATATACAGTCTGTCATTGACCAAAAACATCATTATGCAGCACATGACCGTATAATGATATTTTTAATTAAGTGTGATAGATATTGTTAATTTTTTACTTATCAATGTTGCCAAATAACATTTCTATAGCCTCTAGATAAAGGCCATCAGGGACACACCTGTAGTTAGACAAGTTGGGCTTTTCACTCAGTGCCACAATGGAGACACATACCTAGGGGAAAGAATTATAGGTCTTTGGTTGGTTGATTTGGAGGAGAGTCTAAGAAAGTGGAAGTTTGCTCTATATTGGATGTTATCAGAAAGTGGAGGCAATCCTATGATTTGGATCTTTACCTAATCCATTACTAATTTTTACTATGACTTTTATTAAAGAATTTTGATTGAATGTTTGGCACATTTGCCACTAGTCCCTCCTCTTAAAAATAGTAGGAAGGCTCAGTGGTCACTGAACTCTTGAACTCAGATTAAAAACACAGAGGCTCAGCTTCAGAATTCTTTACCACATGGAAATACAGGTACCTATGCTCAAGCCATAAGTGTCCTCATTGGAAATATATCTTTTTTATGAACCTTAAAAGTGAATATTAATTACTCAGAGAGTGCAGATTGTGCACCATCTCTTATAGAACAGTATTATGTGTGCATGCAATGTGGTAAACAGTTATTCTGTGTGCAGAACCCATACTGAAATCCCAAAAAGATAATTCTTAGCAACCAAATTGGAAATCTATGGGTATAATAATGAAAGGCCCTGGATTATAAGAAGAGAAGATTGCTGAAATGTTCTGAAAACAAATAACGTGTTTCAACACAGATCTTATTTAAAATATATAACAAAAATATATTTCTCATCAGAAATAGAAGGTAAGGCCCCAGAACATCTATAAGCTGCTTCAGAAATTTTAGCCCTGCTAAATTAGTGTGGTGTTACATCCATACACATAAAGCAGACATGACGTAACAGTAGGCCAATTTGCATGAACTTGGAAGTCAAAATTTACATAAATTAATTCTAGAACACTGTCATAGGCACTCACTCAGGCCTCATTACACATTGAGTATTTACATAAAAGTCAGAGCCCATTTGTGCAGTTCAGAGAACTCATGACACAATTCTTTGATTGGAGGAGTATTTTCCAAAGAATTTAATAATGGACATAATTGGAAAGTAATTATGATTGTAGTAAAATCACAATAGTTCAAATAATACTGTTGTGAAGGATTGTTTTCTAAGGTTTATAAGAGCAAAACAAATTACATGAAGTTAAAACCACAGAATTTTGACACACATTCTGTTAAAAATAAATAATATATCATTTTGAACATCTTATTTAAAGTTCTTGAGTGATGTCAGCATCCTGGGGGAGTGAACTGGCCTGGGACTCTCTCCCCTCCAACATACAACAAAAAGGAGCAAGCATACTCCAACAGAGAATATCCTAACAACATAAAAACCTTGGAAAGAGACACAGCCACACAATGGAGGGTGGAGAGGCTGGAGCACCCCTCAGAGGAGCTGTAATGGGGTAAGAGAGAACTTTGCTCCCTCCACGAAAGACTGGAATTGCTGCCATGGGTGGCTCCTTGAGGGAAGGAGTGGGGGAAAAGTCGTGCATCCACGGTATCACTCAGGACTCCCTAGGAGCATTGAAGCCTAGAGGGAAGCCCTCTAATGGGTCAAAAGCTTTCGCATGGGGTGACCTCATCAAGCCAAGACCCCAAGAGACCAGATAGTGAGAGCTGATCGACGAAACCCAGACTGCATGCAGGAGAAAATGCCCTTACCCTGACCCATGCCGCGCCATCTCGGCTGAAGGCAGAAGGCGGAGGGCTCAGAATTTGCACCTCTTGACCCCTACCCAGTGGCGATAGGCTGTAACTGCACCTGAATGATATCAGAATGTGGAAGAGCTGACCTTCCAACATCAGACATGACATAAAATCTCCAGAGCAAGGAGAAAACGACAAGCACCCAGAAGTCACTCCTGAGGACACAGAAATATGTAAGCTAAATCTCAATGAATTCAAAATAGCTATCATCAAAAAACTCAATGAGGTAAAAGAGAATATAGAGAAACAAGTCGAGTTCAGGAGCTACTTCACAAAAGAGATTGAAACTATAAAGAAGAATCAATAAGACATATTAGAGATGAAAGAGACAATGGAAGAGATAAAACAAAATACGGATTCCCTGAAAGCTTGTGTGGACATCATAGAGGAGTGAATCAGAATAATAGAATATAGACATGTTGAAATGCTCCAGACAGAGGAGGAGACTAAGACTAAAAAGAAATGAAGAAAGTCTCCCAGAAATATCTGACTCAATGAGGAAAAGCAAAATAAGAATTATAGGTATTCAAGAAGGTGAAGAGAAGGAGAATGCAGTAGAAAGCATGTTCAAAGAAATAATAGAAGAGAACTCCCCCAATCTAGGCAATGAGAGGGAAATGTGTGTAGAGGAAGCTTCCAGATCTCCCAGATTTTTCAATGTAAAAAGACCTACTGCAAGGCATATAGTAGTAAAATTGGCAAAAATGAATGACAAAGAAAAAATTTTCAAGGCAACAAGGCAGAAGAAAATAATCTACAAAGGAACCCCTATCAGTATTTCAGCAGATTGCTCTGCAGAAACCTTACAAGCTAGGAGAGAATGGAATGACATATTCGAAGCTTTGAAAGATAAAAATCTTCAGCCAAGAATACTCTATCCAACAAAAATATCCATCATATATGAGAGAGAAATTAAATCTTTCCAGACAAACAAAAGCTAAGGGACTTCAGACCCATGAGACACACCCCAACAAGAAATCCTCAAGAAGGCCCTCATACCTGAAAAAAGAAAAAAAGGGAGAAAGGGGTCAGAAAACACAGAGTAAGGAGATAAATAGGCAGACAGAATCAGAATAGGATAGCAAATATTCAACTATAGCATTAGGCTAAAGGGAAGGAAAACACCCAAAACAGATAATCTTGTCACTTTAACCACATAACTCATAACACAATTTGGAATATGAGAAAAGGAACTTAAGAGGGGAGGAAGAAAGGGACTGAATCAGTTTAGACTAAGCAAATAAGAAGCCATCAGAAAGTGGAGTATGTCATACGTGAGATTCTGAATACAAACTTCAGGGTAGCCACTAAACTAAAAAGCAGAACAGAGACACAAAAAATAAATAAGGAAAAAACAAAGAAACACATCATTAAAAAGACTACATAATTCAATGGGTAGACCAAAACACACAGTACGAGAAACAAAGGAAATGTAGGAAAACTGGAAAACGAGTGATATAATGACTGCATTAAGCCCTCATACATCAATAATCACCCTTAATCTAAAGGGATTGAATTCTTTAATGAAGTTCTTGCTAATACAATAAAATGAGAAAGGGAATTTGGACTGGGAAAAAAGACATAAAACTGTCTTTGCAGATGGCATGGTTGTCTATGCAGAGCACATGAATGAATAGACAAAAACCTCCTAGAACTAACAAGCCAGGTGACAGGATACAAGGTTAATATACAAAAGTTAATTCTATCCTATATACTAACAATGGGCTTATAGAATTTGAAGTTAAAATTACAACACCATTTACATTAGCACCCCCAAAAAAGAAATACTGTGGTATAAATCTGGAAAAATATGTATGAGTTCTATGTGAGGAAAATTACAAAACCCTGATGAATAAAATCAAAGAAGAACAAAAAAGAAGAAGAAGAAGAAGAAAGAAAGAAATGGAGAGATATTCCACATTCACGGATATCAAGACTCAATGCTTTCAAGATGTTTGTTATTCTCAACTTAATCTATAGATGCAATGCAATCCCAATCAAAATCCCACCAAGTTTTTTTGTGGATATCAACACACTGATTCTAAAACGTATAGGGAGAGTCAAAATACCTAGAATAGTGAACACAATATTGACAGAAAAGGACAAAGTTGGAGGATTGATGCTATCTGACTTCAAGACTTAATATAAGGCTACAGTAATCAAGACTATGTGGGATTTGTGAAAGAGTAGATAAATAGCTCAACAGAATAGAAGACAGAGCCCAGAAATAAATCGTCATAAATGTAGTCAACTGATCTCTGAGAGAGGAGCAAAGGCAATTCAATGGAGCAAAGAGTCTCTATAACAAATGATACTGGAACAACTGGACATCCACGTACCAAAAATGAATCTAGACTCCTTTCACAAAAAGTAACTCAAAATGTATCATAGATCTAAACATAAAATGCAAAACTATAAAACTCCTAGAAGAAAAGAAAGGATAAAACTTAGATGATTTTAAGTACCTTTTTAAATACAGACCAAAACATGATCCATGAAAGAAAAAGTTGAAAGTTGGTCTTCATTAATATTAGAAACTTATGTTCTGTGAAAGACAAGTTCAAGAGAATTAGAAGACAAGCCACTGACTGGGAGAAAATATTTGCAAATGACACATCTGATAAAGGACTGTTATCCAAAATATATAAAGAACACTTAAAACTCAACAATAAGAAAATAACCCAATTAAAAACTAGGCCGAAGATCTTAACAGACATCTCACCAAAGATATACAGTTGGCAAACAAGTTCATGGAAAGATGTTCCACATAATATGTCATCAGGGGAATGCAAATTAAAAGAATAATGGGATACTACTGTATACCTATTAGAATGGCCGAATTCTGGAACACTAACAATACCAAATGCTAGTGAGGATGTGGAGCCACAGGAACTCTCATACATTGCTGGTAGGAATATGAAGTGGTATAGTTTGGTGGATTCTTACAAGACTAAACATACTCTTACCATATAACCTAGCAATAGTGCTTCTTGGCATTTACCCAAAGGAATTTAAAACTTATGTCCACACAAAAATCTGCATATGACTGTTTACAACAGTTTTATTCATAATTGCCAAAACTTAGAAGCAACCAAAATTTTATTTAGTAAGTGAATGGATAAATAAGCTGTGGTACATCCAGACAACGAAATATTAGAAATATTAGAAATGAGCTATCAAGGCATGGAAAGACATGGAATAATTTTAAATGCATATTAATAAGTAAATGTAGCCAATATGAAAAAGCTCCATAGTGTCTGACTTTAAGTCATTCTAGAAAACGCATAACTATGGAGAAAATAAAAAGATCAGTGGTTGCTTAGGAGGTACAGCAGAGGGGGTGATGAATAGTGCACAGAAGATTATTAGGGCACTGTAATTATGGCTTATGATATTATAATGATGGATATATATGTCATTATACATTTTTCCAAACCCATAGAAAGTACAATACCAAGAGTGGAGCCTAAAGTAAACTGTGACCTTTGTGTGATTATGACTTGCCAATATATGTTCATCTTTGGTAAAAAAATTTACATTCTGGTGAGTAATGTTGATAATGGAGAATGCTATGTATGTGTGGGAGCAGAGAATGGATGAGAAATCTTTGTACTCCTCTCTCAATTTTGTTGTAAACCTGAAATTTCTCTAAAGAAAACATATTTCAAAAATAAAATTAAATAAATAATAAGGTTCTTTGTATTTATTTTGGTTGGGACATAGCAATTTTTGAATCCATAACAACGTTTTTCATAAGTTTAGGAAAATTCTTAATGATTATTTCTTCAAATATTTATGTCTGTTCTATTTTATATCTCCATTTACTCTGGGACTCTAATTATACATATTACAGATATGTTAAAACTTTTCTCCATGTCCCTTTGTATTTTACATTCTTGTTTCTGTTTCTCCTAATCTTACTATCAGTGCTCTGTCTGTACATTTTCTCATGACCTGTCCTTGTTTCATTAATCATCTCCTCTGCTCTACCTAATCTGTTGATAATTCCACCTACAGCATTCATAAAGTCAAGTAGTATATTTTCAGCTTTAGAACTTTATTTTTATTCTTTTAAAATATGTACTTTAATTATCTATTGAATTTCTCAGAGTTAATATTTAATTTCTCAAACATACCAATCATAGCTATTTTAAAGTCTCTGTCTGATTAATTAGAATATTTGCCTATCCTGGAATCTGTTTATATTCTCTGTTTTCTTCTTCATCATCTTTTTTTTTCTTCTCCATTTCCTCCTATTTCTTCTATTTAGTTTTAAAGCATTTGGTCTTGCTTCCTTGAATGTTGGACACTGTATATGAAAACAGTGGAGAGAGAATCAAAACTCCAGATGATGATTTATTCCTCTAGAGCAGATTCACCTTAGTACAATAAGGTGAAGAAATTCGAAGTAATTCGAGGCTAAATTTTGATCTTTGTAAGGAAAATTTATGCCTTCAGAAACAACCAAAACCCTGATTTTTTTTTTTATCAGGGTCCTGCATCCCCGAATGGTATAGCCCAATAAGTTTGATAAAATCTTCTCATAGCTTCTTAACCTCTTCATCATTACCTAGGCTAGTGGCAGGTGCCTGTAATACAAACCAGGATTGAGTCAATTCAAGCCTTGGTTTTATTCTTTGTGAGGGTCAATGTAATTCCAGTTCACTTATGAGGCTACCAAATGTAAATATCAGAAGAAACACAGACAACAAAGAAAATAGACCTCGTGGTGTAAAGCTGTGAAAAATGAGAGAAATAACAGACTTAAAAAAATGTTATTGCAATTGAGAAAATTTTATTTCATATTGATGTAAATAAAACTTGACTTTTAGACACCATACTTCTCAGGCTTTGGGAGAGCCACTTAACTGAATAATGAGGAAAATCAGTGCTGAGTTTCAGGGTCATAACTTTTCCTTTTGTTCTGGAAACTTGGTCCTTTGAGTCACACTTGTCTTAGTGTTTTCCACTGACTTCAACAGATTAAATATATATCTATATACTCTAGTTATTCATCGAGGAGTTTTAGTATAATAAAAGCCAATCCAGTATTCCAGTAAATGGAAATCAAAATATGGTACTTAATAGAGAATTTTCTAGTTTGTGTACAAATTTATTCATAATTAATTGACTTTGAACATTTGGATTTAGGGCATTTTGAGAGTCTGGTTATGAGAAACTATAATATCATGTTATTCCCTGCATAATGGAGATACATGTTGTATTTTAAGAGAAGAAACATTCATACCATCCTGCCTAATGTGATTGTTGCATAAATGTCCTACAGTCCTGCAGCATCCCTTTAACTCTAAGTGGCGAGTTCAAAGGAGCGTGAGTGGTGAAGATGGAGGTGGAAGGGAATGAGGAGTTTGAGCATCCAATTTATCAGAATGTATTAAAACCAGCCACATACATCCAGCATGATTTGAACATCATTTCCAGGCACATGCTTTGTTAGCCTTTTTGTGTTCCCTTGACAAGAATCAGACTGTAAATTCTTTGAAGATTCCCACTGCAGTGTAGGGAAAGTAAAGAATCTACAAGATATCCTGCAGAAATGCCACCACAAATTACCCCAGTTAGCCTAGCAGAAGTGTGGAGTTGTTAAAACAATGTATAAAGTAGCAGTCATTTAGAGAAAGTGACTGGGAGGGAAGAGACACTGCATTACCCCAGAGCCAGAAATTTAATGGGGCTTTTGTTTCAGACACCTAAATATTCCTGTATAAACTAGCTTCCAGTACTCTCCTAAACAGAAAGAATTAGAAGAGTAAAGAGGAGAGAGGCTAAAGCCTCAGCAATGACAATTTTATGGAGTAAAACTTCTTTAATAATTGCTCAGAGAACAACTTCAAAAGGTGAGTGAGCACTTTATAAATTCGCCTAGAAAATGCTTCTGAAATCTGGTGTCTCAAAATCAAGTTTTACTTATAGCAACAGGAAGTAAGTTTTTTTTCTTTGGATTCTAGTAACTTTTAAAAAATCAATTATCTTTCTCATTTTTCAAAGCCTTCCACCATGTGGTCTCTTTTCTTTGTTGTGTGTGTTTCTTCTGATATTTGTGTGAGGGTTATGTATCACTTTGGCTGGATCATAGTGCTCAGATCTGTGCTCAAATCTTACTCTGGATGTTTCTATTAGAATGTTTTTAGATAATGTCATCATGTAAATTGATGGACTTTGAGTAGAAAAACATTGCCCTCCATAATGTGGATAGATATCCAGTCAGCTGAAGGCTGGAATAGAACAAAGACTCACCTCCCTGAGACAAAGGAAATTCTGCCAGCAGGCCCTGTAGACTTAAACTATAACTCTTCCCTGAGTCTCCAGGCTGCCAGCCTCCCCCGTTTTGGACTGGGGGAGATTTTGGACTCACTCACCAATCTTCCACAAAAGTATAAGCAGGTGAATGAATGTATGAATGAATGAATATCCTTTGGTTCTTTTTCTCTGGAGAAGCCTAACTAATACATTTGGTAAGTATACAATCTCCCAAAATATCAGAAGAAAACGGACGTTTTCTCTCTCCTCCCTGTCCTTTTATACCCATTAAACAACAACTCATTGCCCCCTCCTCCTGGACCCTGGCAACCATCGTTTTCTATTTTTGCTCTATTTCTACGTGTTTGAATGCTCTGGATAACTCATATGAATGGAATCACATACTGTTTCATTTTTTTGTGACTGGGATATCTTACTTAGCATAATGTTCTCAAAGCATCCATGTTGCAGCATGTTGCAGCATGTAACAGAATATTCTTCCCTTTTAGGGCTGAACAATATTACATTGATGTATACGCAACATTTTCTTTATCCGTTCATTTGTCAATAGACGTTTAGATTGTTTCTTCCTTTTGGCTGTAGTGAATAACACTGCAATAAACATGGGTGCACAAATACCTCTTCAAGATCCTATTTTCAATTCTTTTGGACACATAGCCAGAAGTGAAATTGCTGGGTTGGACACATAGCCAGAAGTGAAATTGCTGGATCATATGGTAATTATATTTTAATTTTTTGAGGAACTGCCATATTGTTTCCATAGCAGCTACACCATTTTACATTCCTACCAATAGTGAACAAAGGTTCTACTTTACCTATATACTCACCAACACATCTTTTATTTATTTGTTTATTTATTCATTCATCCATTCATTTATTTTTGATAATAGCCATCTTAAATTGTGTAAAGTGATTTCTTATTGTGTTTTTTGTTATTGAGTTGAAGGAGTTCCTTATATATTTTGAATATTAACTTCTTAACAGACATAATATTTGAAAATATTTTCTCTCATTCTTTAGGTTGCTTTTTCATTCACTTGATTATTTCTTTTACTGTTTAGAAGCTTTTTAATTTTATGTAGTCCCACTTGTCTATTTTTGGTTTTGTTGCTTTCGATTTTGGAGTCATATCGAAGAAATTGTTGCCAAGACTAATGTCAAGCAGATTTTCTGTATGTTTTATTCTAGGAGTTTTACAGTTTCAGGTCTTATGTTTATGTCTTTATTCTATTTTGAGTTGATTTTGTCAACTGTGTAAGAGAAAAGTTCAATTTTATTCTTTTTCACGTGGATATCCAGATTTCCCCAACATAATTTGTTGAAGAAACTATCCTTTCCCCATTGTGCATCCTTGTCATCCTAGTTGGAAATCATTTGATCATATATACAAGGGTTTATTTATGGGCTCTCTATTCTATTTCCTTGGTCTACATGTCTTTCTTTATTCCAGTACCACATTGTTTTGATTACTGTAGCTTTATAATACATCTTGGAGACAGGAGTGTGAGCCCTCCAAGTTTATTCTTTTTAAGATTGTTTTGGCTATTCAGGATCCTTTATGATTCCATATGAATGTTAGGATTGTTTTTTCTATTTCTGTTAAAAACATCATTGGGATTTTGATAGGAATTGCATTGCATTGTAGATCACTCTTGGTAGCAATGCTATCTTAACAATATTAAATTTTCCAGTCAATAAACACTGGATTGCTTTCCATTTATTTGTATCTGCTTTAATTTATTTTAGCATTGTTTTGTAATTTTCAAAGTACAAGCTTTTTACCTCCTTGGTTAGGTTTATTCCTATGTATTTTATTATTTTTGATGCTATTGTTTTATGGACTGAACTGTCTCCCTCCCCACCCCACAAAAAAAAAAAATCATATAGTGAAGCCCTAACCCCTGATGTGATTGTACTTGGAGACAGGGCCGATAAGGAGGTAATTAGGATTAAATGAGATTATAAGGGTAAAGATCTAATCCAATAACACAGATATCCTTATAAGAAGAGGAAGAGAGAGCAGAGCTCCCTCTCTCTGCTTGTATGCACTAAGGAAAAACTATGTGAGGATGTAATGAGAAGGTGGCCTTCTACAAGTTAGGAAGGGAGACTTCTCCAGAAACTGAAAAAGCAGAACCTTGTTCTCACACTTCCATCAGCCAGAACTGTGAGAAATAATTTCTGTTGTTTAAGTCACCCAGTCTGCGGTATTTATTGTAGCATTCTGAGTAGATCAATACATGTTGCAAACAGAGTTGTTTACTTAATTTCTTTTCTTGGATAGTTAACATTAGCATATGGAAATGCAACGGATTTCTTTGTTGCTTTTGTATCCTGAAAGTTTGGTGAATTCATTCATTAGTTCTAATAGTTTTTTTGTGTGTGTGGAATCCTTAGGATTTTATACATATAATATCCTGTCATCTGTGAACAGAGATAATTTTATTTCTTCCTTTCCAATTCAGATGCTTTCTATTTCTTTTTCTTGACTAATTGCTCTGTGAAGACTTCCAGGGTTATGGTAAATAGAAGTGCAGAGAGTTGACATCTTTCTCTTGCTTCTCATCTTGGAGGAAAAGCTTTCAGCATTTTTACTGTTGACTATGATGTTTACTGTGGCCTTTATTATGTTGAGGTAGTTGCATTTTATTCCTAGTTTTTGGGTGTTTTTATCAGGAAGGATGTTGAATTTTGTCAAATGTTTTTCTGAAGCAATTGAGATGATCATTTTTTTGTTTTGTTTTTATCCTTCATTCTCTTAATGGGATGCATTACATTGATTAATTTTCATATATTGAAACATCCTTGTATTCCAGGAGTAAATCCTACCTAGTCATAGTATATAATTCTTTTAATATGCTGTTGAATTGTATTTGCTGGCATTTTGTTGAGGATTTTTGCATCAATATTTATCAACTGCAGTTTTCTTTTATCATGGTGTCATTACCGGACTTTGGTATTAGGGTAATGCTGGCCTCCTATATTGAGTTTGGGAGCATTCCCTCCTCTTCAATATTTTGGAAGAGTTTAAGGAAGATTAACGGTAATTCTTCTTAAATGTTTGGTAGAACTCTCTAGTGAAACCATCTGGTTCTGGACTTGCCTTTGTTGGGAAATTTTTGTTACTGATTTAATCTTACTAATTATAGAGTTGTTCTAATTATAGAGTTGTTCAGATTTTCAATTTCTTCTTGATTTAACATTGGTAGATTGTGTGTTACTAGGAATTTATTAATTTCTTTTAGGTTTTCCAATTTACTTGCGTATAAGTGTTCATGGTAGTCTCTTTCAATCCTTTGCATTTCTGTAACACTGATAATCCATCCTCTCTTTTATTCCTATTTCCATTTACGTGAGTCTTCTCTGTTTATTCCTTAGTTAATCTACCTAAGCTCTTGTCATTTTTGTTAATCTTTTCAAAAAACCTACTCTTCCTCTCATTGATTTCTTCTATTATTTTTCTATTCTCTATTTCATTTATCTCTGCTCTCATTTTTTACTTCATTTATCCCAGTAGCTTTGGGTTTTATTTGTTCTTTTTTCTCATTACTTGAGGTATAAAGTTAGGTTGCTTATTTGATATCTTTCTTCTTTATTATAAGCATTCACAGCTATCAATTTCTCTCAGCACTGCTTTTGATGAATCCTATAGGTTTTGGCATGTTATATTATTATTTTCATTTGTCTCGAGATATTTTTTTTTTTTTTTTTTTTTAAAGATTTTATTTTTTCCTTTTTCTCCCCAAAGCCCCCCGGTACATAGTTGTGTATTCCTCGCTGTGGGTTCCTCCAGTTGTGGCATGTGGGACGCTGCCCCAGCGTGGCTCGACGAGCAGTGCCATGTCCGCACCCAGGACCCGAACTAACGAAACACTGGGCCGCCTGCAGCGGAGCGCGCGAACTTAACCACTCGGCCACGGGGCCAGCCCCTGTCTCGAGATATTTTATAACTTCTTTTATAATTTCTTCTTTGTCTCATTGGTTGTTTAATTTCTTTTTGACCATCTGACTAAATAATTTCAAATGACCTATCTTCACATATGCTGATTCTTTCTTCTACTTAGTCAAGTCTGTTGTTAAATTCCTCTGATGAATCTTTCAAATCAGTTATATATTTTTCAGCCCCAGAATTTCTGTTTGGTTAGTTTTTATAGTTTCTATCTCTTTGTTGATATTCTCCTTTTTTCATCCATCATTTTTCTGATTTCAATCAATTGTCCATTTGTGTTATCTTTTAACTCATTGAACCTCTTTAAAAGAGTTGTTTAAAATTCTTTGTCAGGCAATTCAGTAATCTGTGTTTCTTTATGGTCAGTTTCTAGAGATTTATTTTGTTCTTTTAATTGGACCATGTTTTCCTGATTCTTTGTATGCCTGTTATCTTTTGTTGCAACTTGAGCATTTGAAATAACAGCCACCTCTCCCAATCTTTCTGGACTGGTTTCACGAAGGGAAAGATCTTCACCAATCACTTGGCTAGAGACTCTGGGGACTGCTCAAACTTTTCTGGGGATGCATCTTTTCTAGACTTACGTGTGCCTTTATTATGATATATTTGTCTTTTTTTAATTGTCTTGATTTCCCTGAGTGGCTCACCTCTCTTTCTTTTCAGGAGCTTCAGTTTCATTTTCTATTGTATTCTGCTGCCCATAATCTCTTCTTCCCTCTGGTGCCAGGCTGTAGAACTGCAGACTCACTGCTGCTCTAATGCACTGCCTCACTCACCTCTGTTTCCAGCAGACTCCAACCTAGTATCCAAAGACTACTACTGTCCCTGTCAGCATCTGAGCCAAGGGAGCCAGAATCATCCCCTGGGAAGCTTCTAGACAAGGCAAAGTACTGGATTTAGATTCCACTCTTTTGTTTTGTCTTGAGGGAGCAGCTGGAATTTGGGAGACTTCCTTCCAATTGCACCAACATTTGCTAGGTAGAAGAAAGAGTAGGGGAAAGAAAAATACAGCAAAGTCTTCTACATAGTGCAGTCACTTCTCTTGGTTATACAGTCCCTTAACTGATTTCTAGTGTTTTCATGAAGGAATTTTGGTCCATATATCACTGTTAATCCAGTGTCTCCAGGAAGCAATGAGGACTTGGAGCTTCTTAGTCTGCCATCTTGCTAATGTCACTCTGGATAGGTCATTTCTTGAGTCTATCCTCTCATAGGTTCCTAAAGTGAAGTTTGTTAGAAAAATAAAGGCTTATTTTAAGAACCGTTAGCCCATAGCCTTTATTATTGAAGATAAGCTTAGCTCCATATTAGACTCTTGGCTCTCATTTCTATTTCTTGAGAATCTTTTAAGTCATGCTCCACTGTCTTCCAGCATTAAATGTTTCTCTAGAGAATCTGAAGCACATCAAAATTTTCTCCTCATAAGTGAATTTATTTTTTTCTGTTTTTCCTAATAATTTTATTCCTAGTTTTATACCTTATAAGTTTATTAAGAAATATATTAGTGTTTATCAGAATGGTTCCATGACACATAAAACACAATTTCAATACTTAAAGCCAAGCTTTCTTTTTTAATATCAGGAAACCTGCCTTGGATTACGTCTTAGTTTGAATTTCCCTACAAGCAGACCCATAGACATGGACTTGGATGCAGATGATCTCAGAATACAGAGGTAAGAGAGTAAAGAAGGTAAATCCGTGAATTAAGAAAAGACAATAAATGTGTGTTAATGAGCAGGTTACCATTGTTTGTAATTGTGGCTTAGTCTTATGAAAACTCTCAGAAGATCCATAAAAAAAAGTAGAGAGATGAGAAAACTGACATGTTTACCCATCAACTCCAGTACCTCATTGGTTGGAATTTGCTCTTAGCAGTGTTGTGACTCAGGATTTCAAGGCTGAACAAGTTTCCAAGGAAGGGCTGAGCAAGTTTCCAAGGATAGCTTTCAAGCTCTCAGTAAAAGTAGAAGAAAGATGCAGGTGACTAAGCTGGTCTGCTAACAACTGAAGTGCTGGGAATTGTCCACTGTGGTTGCAGAATACTCAGAGGTGCACAAAAGGATTTATGGTTTCTTGTCAACCATGTTTGCTATAGTCCATTCCTGTCACTCAGGACTGCTTATGGTCCACTGTGAATCCACTCTGTTAGTATACTTCACATTGGTAGCCAACTGCAATTTCTGCAAGTAAGTGTTAAAAACAGAATATGTATAACATGCTGTAGTCCTACTGCTGCAGTTGGTCCTCTTATTTTCATTGTTTCCTTCCTATATCACACACTATAGATTTTCTTGTTTCAGCAAGTTTTTCCACTTATTTAGTTTGTTTTTCCAATCAAGATATTCTTTCCTAAGAGATTTGAGTCCCTGGAAATCTTGATTTCATCAAGCTCCTGTTGTTCTAATTTCCATTTTACTCTTTTTACCAGGCATAAAACCAGCAAAAGTTACCTGGGTTCCACACAAACTTATTCAGATCCCACTAGGTAGCAACACTTTGTCCTCTGATTATCTGTACCAGCATAAAACTCTTCTTTGCCCAGTGATCTACCAAAGCGACCAGGTGGCCATTGTAGCTTCAGTGGAAAACTTACTGTATATTCTAGAGAAAGCATTCCTTCTCTCCAATCCCCAAATGTGAGTGCCTCTAATTATGCTGAGCCTAAAACTATAGACTGAGTAGCACAAATTCCCCAAGTGAGTCACTGGGAGTAATTGGGAGAGGGGCCAATCCTTTTTCTACCCTTTTGTTCCTAAACCAAGGAGACTCATAGAAAACTAAACACTTGTAGTAAATTTAGTTCCAACCCACCTACTGCATCCTGAAAGACAGTGCTACACTCCACAAGGCAGCAACTTCAAGATGATGCCTTTATTGAACCTTTAATACATTTCTACATTCCACTATGACAGCAGCTTCTGGAGGATGACAGCAGATTCCATCATCATATATTCATTGATCATGCCTCCATCACCATAAAATGAACCCTTCATTCAAAGACGATGCTACATATGATTTCATGACATTAAATAAGAATGTTCACAAGCTCCTTAGTAATGCACTGGTAGAGGCATTCTGGGCAATGGAGATAAATAGTACCCACAGATTCATCAGATTAAGAATCAGTTGTAGTAAGGGCAAAGTGCTGGCTTCCCTATGGTAAAAGAAGTCTGATGTAGTTAACATCTCATGCAGTGTTTTTTGGTCTCCTTGAGGTATGGACCATATATACATCTCAGCATTAGTCTTGATGTTATGCAGATGTTGAGCAGATGCAG
The DNA here is from genome assembly GCF_021613505.1 of Equus quagga. Taxonomy (NCBI): domain Eukaryota; kingdom Metazoa; phylum Chordata; class Mammalia; order Perissodactyla; family Equidae; genus Equus; species Equus quagga. The sequence goes on along the minus strand of NC_060274.1, from coordinate 47,648,864 downwards.
TAGCTAGATCAGTCATGGTAAGTAAAGATCTGTGTTGCTGAATTCACTTATAGACAGAGACTGGCTCACTTCCAGTGTAAGTATTCTGTGTGATAACTGCTCACCGACTTCTCTGCATTGACAGGTTCTGGTGGCTGTTGATATGAGATACAGAGATCCTCACACAGGGAGTTTGTATGACTCTCATAGGTCCATGCACATACCTCTTCCTCAGACAACTTTTTCTCTGATATTATAAGCTTTCTCCTTTGAGCCTTTCACTAACAAGCTAAACTATTCACTACTAACATTGAGTCCCTATAGTCTTCTCCTCAGACCACTATGCCTTAATACTTTGTTTTACTACTCAAGTTCTACACACTGACAGAATTTCCTCTCACAACTGTCTTTTAAGGCCATCCATAACTAAAAAAGTGCCTTTTTTAAGGCATTCAATAACTAAGCGTTGGAAGGTCCTTCTTCAAGGATTTCCAGGCTTCCCTTCATTTGATGGGCTCAGAGTCTGAGAACTGGCTCAGAACTGGAAGCAAGCCAAGGATCATATATATACATATATATATTATTATGATGGCTGACAACATCATTCTTCTTGCCAGTTCCTGATCTTTGTTATAGAAGTCAAACAATGGAATCATTGATTCACCTCTGGGAACATCATGGTCTATTAGCTACATCCAATTATCCCTGCATTTCAAACTGCTCTGGATTGTACCCCAACTCTCATATGCATCACTGTCTTCCTCACTGTTTCTGAACATCTAAAGGAAAAGCTTTCTTTGATTCTTTGATTAGTCCTTTCTCCTCTGCTTCTCTAAACCAAATTTCCTCTGAGAGGACCTCTGTAGCCATGCCTGCACACACCGATAATCCCTTTCATTGCTACATATAAGGTACAGAGCTTTTTACTTGTAAAATGAGCCTTCCCCTTGAGGAATTTTATGTGTACTGACATTCTCTGAGATCTGCAAGTTCTGGGGCATGTTTCTCCATTTTTGGGGTTTTATCTGTTAGTTTTTGTTGCATTGTATTTCCTCTCTCATGGATGCTGCCTTATCCCTACTATGTTTGTACTCATTCCTAGAACAGTGACTTGGAAACCCTTCACCTCTGTTCACTATGTTGCTGGTTCTTTCTGAGCTCCACCATCTCAGTACACATCATCGCTTTAATATACTCCTTACTTGTAGATCTGCACAATTTCAGCAGATTTTGGTAGCCATTAAATGTTTTTACAATTTACAAATTGTAAATCTCTTCTACTTTTGCTGAAAACAGTGTTCATAGATTTCTTTACCTGCTACTTTCCCCCTGCCTCTGATAACATTTCCCTTATTGCTTTAGTGATGGCTGGAAAAAGATAGGAAAATGCTATCTCACACCACTCTGCTTATATAACAGTCTCCAGAAAGGGACCATTCAAAAGAAAGAGCCAGAACTTCTTGCTTGGCAAATAAACTTTAATAAATAAAAATTCAAACTTGAAACTCTAGATATGAATGAGGTAGTAATTTATATGTATTAGTAACCAACTAAAATAGTAGACATGGGACCTTGTGTTTTATGTATGCTTGTATGGTCTTATTTATAGTCATTATGGTTTTAATATCTTGAATTTATCATGAACACATTGCCGCTCATAGGAAGTCAATTGACCAGCTTTACCTAATATCAATTTGCACAGCCAGGTTTTGATTCCTGATGCAACTGATTACAAATGCATGCCTAATTTTTTTTTCTCCTTTTTTACTTCTTCTACTACATGATGGTGAGAGTAACACGAAAGTTCTTGAAGTCTTGCTGACAAAGAAAAGGTGAAGGCTGTTTATACTTCAGAGAGGAAATTCTCATTTTCAGAAAAGCTCTACTTCAGACCAAAGCAACCAAGATGCATGCCACAGATAGGTGGAAGATAAGTTAGTATCACAATTTTTTTCTGATTTATATATGATATGAAAGCCCACAGAAATTCCACATACTTCGATTAAATCATAAAGCACAGTATGCTAATTACAAAATTAGGTGTTGAAAATCATTTAATATTAAATCATAACTTGATTCAAAATTGGCATAATAGAATACTTTTTCTATTTCTTAAGCAACTGCAGAAGTAGAAATACTCATCAGTTTGGGGCCTACGGGTATAGTATGGAGATAGCCTAGTTAACGGAGGAAGTGCTGCTGGGTGTGAAATCTACATATCATTGTTAAATATCAGCACTGTGGATTTCTCTGAATTTCCTTGTACATTATTTTTTCTTTTTAACATCTGAAATCTTTATTAAGGAGGATGTGGTTTTCCATATATATCTAACATGTAATCATATTCTGGGCTGAAATTAGCTGAATATTTCAGTTAGTGTTTTTTAATGTTATTCTTTGATTTACTCTGGTACATAAGTTGTCACTCACATAGTAGCTTTTTTCTTTTTCTCTTGCCTCTACAATGTTAAACTTCAAAGTTGTTATCAGTTACATTTTCACATTTTCATCCTTTGTACTTTTCCATTCTTAAGCTTCCAAATGCTATGAGTCCATCAGAGCTGAGGTACGAATTGAATTAAAGAAGATTTTACTCATTCACTATCCACGATGTATTAATTCCTGTCATCTGTAATCTCTCTACCTTATTTGAGGATTACAGAGAGTCGATTTCAGCATGACATTGCATTTTATTTATTAAGTTGGAAATCAGGCTTGCATTAAAGAGACTCTTCTCTCATTTGTGGAAAGGTTAAACTACAATTGATAATTCAAAATCAGGTACTTGTGATATCACTGAACTAGCAGATAAGTAGATCAAAAAGAAATTAAAATAATATTCACTATATTTCTTGGATAGGTACATGTAGGAAATGACAGGGCAGATGGATAAATAAAAAAGATAATTAGAAAGACCAAAATACAGAAATAAGAAGAAAGAAAGAGATAGGAAAGAAACAGTAAAAGAGTGAGAGAGAGAAAAAGAAACGGATAGAGAAAAGACAGTTGATGAGATTGTTCATTTGAAATATCCCTCATTATCCAAGCTTAAAAATAATTTCCAAGAGTGATTTTATCATTTCATTACTTTTTTCCCAGTTTCTCCAAATCTTCACCAACCACCTCTAACTTCTGTAAGCATCAGTTTGTTCTCTACAACATTGCCTCTCCTGCCACCCTTGATCTTTCTCTCATGGAGCAATCAGGCTCACTTCTGCATTTCTTCCACCCAGCAGCAATACCATCTGCTCTCCTCCAGGCCCAGTGAGGGGGCTACCTCTGTGAGGTCTACACCTTGTACGTTATGTAGGACAGGGCTTCCCATAAGGGCTGGCACTGGGAGAAGGGTAAAATTTTGGAAGCAACAACTTGTAAAACTCAGGCTGATATCTCAGCTTTGCTAGATAAAGGAGTCCTCTGTGGAAATCAAAGTCAATCTATTTTTTTTTTAAGGATTGGCACCTGAGCTAACAACTGTTGCCAATCTTCTTTTTTTTTTTCTGCTTTATCTTCCCAACCCCCCTGCCCCCCCCATACATAGCTGTATATCTTAGTTGCAGGTCCTTCTAGTTGTGGGATGTGGGACGCCGACTCAACGTGGCCTGATGAGCGGTGCCATGTCCGCGCCCAAGATCCGAACCCTGGGCCGCCTCAGCGGAGAGCATGAATTTAACCACTTGGCCACGGAGCCAGCCCCAAAGTCAGTCTTGAGAAAGAAGCTGGAATCATGGCGATTGGAAGAAGTTTGGAGAGACACAGTGGGAAATTGGAGCAAAGAGTCATGGTGTATCAAGTTGTTTTCTATTAGTGAGTCTAAGAGGTGAAATCCAGCTAAAAACAGGAGTTTAAGCAAATAGGAATTACCTAGACATTAGAAGGGAGTTGACGAATGGGTAGAGTTGGAGGGCATTGAGTGAGAATCAAGAATAAGGGTAGACACACAGGGGATGCGGAGGACCATGGTGACAGCACTCTCAATTAAATCATGCCACAAGATTTTTGGGTGTGTCTGCTTATTTAAGGATGAGAGTTCTCAGCAGTTACTTTGTCCCCCCTACCCCCACCTCCAACCTCAACCTCTCTGCTTGAAGTTAGAGGGCTTAGACTAGGACATTTTCTTCTACTCTTATACCCTGCAAGTGCGTGATTTGTAGGTAAGGATAGGTTGTCAAATTACGATCACTTCAAGGTCATTTTCCCAGCAGAAATAAGAAAGCTCATAGGGGCTCTCTCTGGAAATGCCTGAGCTTCTTTTTAGGATAATAAGGCATTTGGTCTGCAGCCATGACTCATACCCTATTTGGGATTCACTAACTGCCTGTCCCCACGGTGGTAAGACTTTAAAAGAGTTTGATAGCTTGAATGCCTTGGTCTTCATGACTTATGTATACCAATTTCAACAGGCTGAAAGCAAATTTGCCAGGTCTGGAAAGTGGTCAGCATTTCAAGCATGTGAAACTTGTATGGCCAGAGCTCTAAGCAAAGTGCAATATTAACCTGTCTGTGCAATGCAAGGAGTCATGAATATTTTACAAACTAGTGTTACTGTATAAATAAATGTTTATTGAACTGAACTGAAACAGTCATAATAAATGTGAGGGAGAAGGTAATGTTTACAGAGTTTTAAACTTGGTCCTATGAATTAAACAAAACATTTCTCACCCAGCAGTGCATGGCAGCAGCAGAATCAGGGTAGAAATTGTTAAATAAGCTAAAGAGAACACTGGACTCTTGAGGTGTATTTTCTTCTCTTGTGAAGTTTTCTGTGAGAGAGCATTTGTTCCTGCTGTAGGCTTTCACAAACACTAAGTGCTCAGGTAGGAGACAGAAAGAAGTGAATATGCTGGGCCACCCTCACACTCTGCTCTCCTCATCCCTATCAACATCTGTGGGTGAAGTCTAGATAAAGGGCATTTTTCAAAAAAGTATTGGTGTAGAAGGAAGCAGGTCACCAAGACTATCCATGCACAGTGACAACCAGATGGCTCTAGATGTGAGAAGGATGGCTTGTCTATGTAGTTTTTGGTGACACTTGCTTTTGATGTTATCTAGAATGCTCTGCAAACCCATGTATCTTGAGCATCAGTCAGCACTTTAACCTACTCCCACAGCTGCTCTGGACGATCATCCCTGGAGGAAAGGGAGCTCAGTGAGAAGCAACATCCTCTTCCAAACAGAAGAAGGTAACAGTGCCTGGGCTCACCCATAGAGAGGTTAAATCAATTAACGGAAATACTTGAGAAAGACCTACATTTCCAACAAAACCTCTCCCCTTGATGGGCGTGCTGCTGGTCTCTGGACTCCCATGTTTCTCACTGAGTGGCAAGAGGAAGTCTAGGCTCTTATTCATTTCTAGTATTTCACACCTTGCAGTGTGGGTCTCACCTCCGGAAATGGTTAGTTGCTGTTTTCAGACATCTTAGAGAACAGTTTGAAGGACATTTTGGACGCATCTTAGCCTGAGTCAATTGAAGAGATTTCTGAGCTACATTGGGCAAGTTTGGCAGCGAGAGTGATGACTGCTTCACTCCTGCTGCTTCATGGCATGTTAGCATGGAAGAGGCACAGCCTATGAAACCTTACTTAGGGTTGGAATCCTTATTAGATGCCTCTTTTTAGCTATGTGATTTGGGGCAAACTATTTTGTCTCACAGCATGAACTTACTCACTTGTAAAGTACATAATTATTCATATCTTATTAATATTGTTAAATTTAAAAATAGAAGTAAAGCATTTACTGAATCTCTTACGTCCTAGACAACAAGCAATAATTCTAACATTGCCAGGCCAGTTTTCCCCTCATCCCGTCTGTCTCTTTCCTTTCTTCCCTTCCTTTGTGGCTTCCAATAGATCTGCCACAAGATAGATAGACTCCATATAAGAAAAAAATGCATGGATAGAATAAAGAGTATCACCTACTTAGCTACTACTGTCTAAGAATAAGTACAACATATGCTAATTTAACAAGATGCTATAACACACTGAGAAATTCCAACTTTCTTCAATTTTGTGCTTTTTTTCTCTCAATCAGTTTGACTCAATATATTTATTAACTCATTCCCTGTCAAATTCTTCCCATTTCCAAATGGCAAGTGTTTTTGAGTGACAATCCTTTATTTTTATTTAAATTCTCACAACAGTGAACAATATGATGTTTTATTCTAGTTGTATTTTTCTATATCTATATTTGCATATTATTGTGTGTGTCTAATTGTGTGATATTCCTATCAATAAAAGGCCAAAAGTTTGAGCCTAAATAAATTACAGGATCATTTACAATGTGTCACATGCTGAATAATGGTCCTGCCACATATATTTACGTTCTAATCCCTAGGACCTGTGACTATGTCAGGGGAATTAGGATCGCAGATGGAATTACGCTTCTCAATCATCTGAACTTAAGATGAGCTTAGCCTTCATTATTCAGGTGGGCCCAGTGCAATCACTAGAATCCTTAAAGCGGAAGAGAGAATTAGAAGTCAAATTCAGAAGTCTGAAGAGAATCAGATACATGGCAGTGTGGGAAGAATTTGTCCCAAGGTTGCTCTGTTTGAAGATGGAGGAATGGGCTGTGAGTCAAGGATTACAGGTGGCCTCCACAAATAGCAAAAGGCAAAGAAACAGATTCTTTGCTAGATCTTCTGAAAAGAAATTATCCTTATTATACCTTGATCCTTACAGTAAGATCCATGTCAGATTTATATTATACAGAACTATAAGGAAATAAATTTGCATTGTTTGAAGCCACTGTTTGTGGTAATTTGTTGCAGCAGCAGCAGTAGAAACCTAATGTAGAATACAGGGTATAATGAGGAGTTACAGAAAACTTAGAACCACAATAATTTCCCAAGATATTACAGACTGCAAACTCTTGTGCTTGGTGGAAATATTGATTTTGTTTTGTGGATGCCAGCCCAAGAGCTGGCTCTTGGGTAACTCCACAGATCTCTGTTGACACCATACTTATTTCTTTTTTTGTCAACGGGAAGCCTCTCTTCTCTTTCACAGTACATTTCAACATACAACAAAAGAAACATTTGTATTATTATGACTAGAATAATACTGTGATGACTGGGGAAATATGAATATAATTACATTATACAATTATAATTTAGATTTGTATTCACATATTGATATGTTTATAATTATATTCTATTTTAAATATATATCAATAAACTATATGTAATATATATTTATGTATATGTTATTTATTTATATAAAGTATACAAATATATATATAATAATAATTAATATTTTATAGAATAGGCAAAAATATTTCCACCTACTCCCAATCTAAGGGAAGAAATAAAACTATATCACAGTCGAGTAAACATCCCAATGTAGCTAAAAATAAGACTTACAGTAGATTAATTATTTTTCTTCTGCTAGATATATTCCCAGAACACTTTAGGCTAAAAAAAGTAGTGTCTCCATACTTTAAGATATTTTTAGAGAGCAATATTAAAAAATTGTGATTTAGGTAATACTTCATGGCAGCATGCTGTCATAAATTTAAGACTATTAGGTAAATTGTTTTATACATTTCATTTGTAGATTACCACAAATCTTCATATACTTCATTTTTTAATCTAATGTCATATATTAAGTAGATAAAACTATGAAAATAGAATACCTAAAAAGTTTCACTTTCATGGTGTGAGTCAAAGATAATAAACCTTCCTGTGTCTTTTAAGTGTTTGATACAAAGTAAAGAGAAGACTCTAGATACATTTCTGGCTAACAAAGTCATAATGAAAGTCATTGCAGTAAGAATAAAAGCAGAGAGCAAATCCTTGAGGATGAATATCTGTGAATTTCATTATTGGATGTATCTTCATATAACTTGACAAATAATTTAAATTTCTCATTAACATTTAAATGTCCAAAATATGTATTTATTGGATTTTTTAATTGATAATTTGTCACAATTGAACATAATAAGGCTAAGATATGTACCTTGGAGAAACAAAAAACGTGTTTGTATGGCTAGCCATATATATCAGTTGGTTAAAAGTTTTCCAGGAAGTTACTTTAACATATTATTTATCATTAGGTGAATTTAATGTACAATGTAGACAATCTCAAAACACAGGAGAGTTACAAAAAGAAGATGAAAATTACCATAATTCTGCTACTGAAAGATGTTTAAAGTCAATATTTTGATTATGTTTCACATTTTTATAGAGTTCGTACTGACCCTACTACATCTTAATTCACTTAATCAAGTTTTTTTAAATTCAGAAATTAAGGTTATTTTCTTTAAAATAAAAATGTTACTGTAAAATGCACTATATAGGTGAATTTTGTCATTGCCAAGATGCTTTCATGGGACTGGTTTCCAACAGTGGAATTGCTGAGTCAGAGAAAATGTACAATTTAAAAATGTTGACAGCTAATTTCAAACTCTTTCCACCAGAAATATTTATACACGTCCATATACCCATAAATTCAACAACACTAAAATGTTGTTATTAACTCCTCATTTATGTTGTTTTATTTTGTGCAGTGTTTACTCATATCCCATTTTTCTGTTGGGATTTTTCATGATTTTTACTTGTTAGAAATTTTAATGATTTTGTATGTTCATGGATACCATGAGTGTTTTCTGAAATATTAAATATACATGAATATTTGGTGTCTTAAAATATATAATTCAACATCCATATATACACTTGTAAATAAAAAACTATGATTTTAGACTTTTCTGTTATTTGTATTTATTCACAATTTAATAAAATATTTATTTTCATTTATATGTGTTTTTGCATGCAAGCGTGTGTGTGTGTGGACAGAAAGAGAAGAGAGAGAGAGAAAGAACCTTCATGCAGAGCCAGGCCTGGTCCATAAGACAGATCTGGCCATCCAGATACTTACATTCTACTGGACATTATGCTTTATTTCTGGGCTCTTAAATATACTTTATTTTTGAATTAATTTGTATATCAGATTTATGTAATTATAATCTTGCCTTTTGGATCCCCATGCAATATTCCTCATTATCAATATTTTCACATCTCTCAAATATTTACTCTTGAAGATGAATTCTTCAATTATTTTGTTAAGAACAGAAAAAAATATGATATTGAGAGTTTCATTAAAAAAAGTAACATAGAAATATAAATTTAAGGAACAGTGACATGTTTGAAATAGTGCTGTTTTCCACCCAGGAGCATAATATTTCTCTCAGTTAATTCAATTCTCATTTCAATCCTTTGTTAGATTCTACAGTCTTTTTACAATATCCTTTTCAATACTGTCAACAGTCCTTCTTTGCATGAAGCAAAACAAGTGCATTTAGAAGATGAAAAATCTCGTTGCCCTGAGTGTCCTGTGCTTAATTTCTAAGGCCTTCTGTCTTCTGCAGACACTGTCTGAGATGGCTCCTTCCAGAATGTCGTGGGGCTGTGGTCCTCCCATTCCAGGTCTGCTGTACTGGCATCCTGAGGCTCTGCTGGTTGTCTTCTCTGTGTCCACATGTTGGGGTCTGCACAATTGCCCATGTTGCTGCCAATTACCTCCAGAGCCCTGAACTATTAATGATACCCCAGAGAGGACATTTCCTTTTGGTCAGCCTTCTCTGAACTCTCAACTTGCTGTGCTCTGCAGCAATTAGGCAGCTGAAAATTTCTCTCCACTTCTCATGGTAGCTCTTTCAGTAGAGTTCCCACAGCAAGGGTGATAAAAATTAATTTCTTTACAATACAGGATCCCCACCATGAGTCATGAGGTGAGAGGGGGCAAAGGTTGTTTAGGAAGCCACCAATCCAGAGATGTCCATGCCTCATGCTATCTGGAAACATCTTTCCCACTCACATCCTGGTCTAGCAATCTGGCTCAAAGAACAGGAATAATAGCCTTGACTCCCACTGGCTCATTTTATACTCCCTGTGCCCCTCAGGGTCTGGGTCATAGAGAATCACAGCCTATCTATCTCGGTGGTTCAAGGTTCAGGTTATACTTCCTATCCTGGCCAAAGGCCTCTGAGTTCCCTACCCCGGCAGCGACCTACCAGCTGCAGTGGGGGGTGAGATTCCTCTGAGTCCCCTGGAGCAAGGTACAAAGTCTGGAATCCCTCACAAAGGCACTTTTATTCATGTGTGTATGTCTAACTAGTTGATTTAAAAAGGCAATAAAAAAGGAGAGTGTCTTACGCTGCCATGTTTCTGCTATAACCTTTCCTTAATCTATAACTTCATATTCCAACATCTGTGTATTATATTCCACTGTATAAATATAATCTACTTATTTAACAATCCCATATTGATGGATTTTTAAGCTGTTCTGGTTCTTTACTATTAAAGACAAAGCAGGATCGTTAGGAACATGTGCTATACATACACTAAAAACCCTATCTGTGGAATACATTTCTAGGTCAAAAGGATTGGTCTTGGGGTGGCCGAGTGGTTAAGTTCGTGCACTTTGCTTCAGAGGCCTGGGGTTTTGCCAGTTCAGATCCTGGGTGCAGACATGGCACCGCTCATCAGGCCATGCTGAGGCGGCATCCCACATAGCACAACAAGAGGCACTCACAAAAAAGAATATACAAATATGTACTGGGGGTAAAAGAAGAAGAAGAAAAAAGATTGGCAACAGATGTTACCTTAGGAGCCAATCTTTAAAAGAAAAAAGGTTGTTCTTTTGACTTTAATAAACCTGTGAAACTGCCTTCCAAAAAGATCACACTGCTTACCCTCCAATCAAACCAGGTACTTGAAAATTAGTATCTCATTAACATTTTAATTTGCATTTTTCTTGTTATGAGTGGTAGTGTTACTTTTTTCATATTTAATATGCCATTCATAATTCCTTTCTGTAAGATGCCAGTTTATACCTTTTGTCTTTTTTTCTACTGGAATCTTTTTTCTTGCTGTCTTAGAGCTCATTAGTTTAGAAAAATTATGACTTTACTTGTATATTCAAAATTTTGACAATTCATTATTTTTATTTTAACATCTAAAGGGTGATTTTGCCCAATTATTTTTACTCATTGTTTTATTTTCACCTAGTAAAATTTATTGGCTTTGGAGTGGTTTTGATGTTTATGTCAGTGAGAAAGAAATTCTTTAATTCTAGTTTATTAAAAAAATTCATATACTTCTACAATTTGTTTTCTTTTCTTTTATTTTACCCACACAATGCTACTTTGGGAGTGTACATGTTATATACATATGAATTTATAATTTTTGTTTCTCAAGAATCAAATATAATCAATTTTGTATAGCTCAACATAAAAGCACATGCATATTGTACACCAAACTAACATCATTTTAAATAGGGTAAAAATGAGACTCTAAATGTAGATGTGCATATACCCCTGAAGATATAAAACTATTATTATTTTTTATTAAGCACTTTTACATAAAGAATGCATGTTAAATTTATTCAAGAGCTTTCTCAGCATTTAAGATGATCAGATTTTTTTTGTGTTTGATTATGACTATAAGAAATAATTTTATTCTTTTCTTTTTTAAGTTTTTCTTTCTAGGTATAACACCCCCCATAGTTTCTTGGAGAATTGCTTTCCTATTATACTGCATGTTTCTGTCTACCAATATTTTATTTGTATTTTTTCTTTATTAAGACTTTGGGTCTATTTTATTAGAGCAGTTTATGGTTCACAGCAAAATTGAGAAGAAAGTACAGAGATTTGTTATATACCTCTTGCTTCCACACGTGCATAGCTTCCCATATTATCAACATCTCCCACCAGAGTGGTACATTTGTTACAGCTGATGAATGACATTGACACTTCGTAATCACCCCAAATCCATAGTTTATATTACAGTTCACTATTGGTGTTGTACATTCTATGGATTGGGACAAATGTGTAATGACACGTATCCATCATTATAATATCAGAGGATTTTCACTGCTTAAGCATCCTCTATGCTCCACCTTTTCATCCCTCCCCATCCCCCCAGCCCTAGCAACCACTGAACTTTTTACAGTCTCCATAGTTTTACCTTTTCCAGAATGTCATAGATACAGTATATAATCTTTCCAGATGGGCTTCTTTTATTTAGCAATAACCATGTAAATTCTCTCTATGTCTTTTCATGGCTTGATAGTTCATTTCTTTTTAGCACTAAATAATATTTCTTTTTCTAGATGTACCACTGTTTATCCATTCAGCTACTGAAGGACATCGTGGTTGCTTCCAAATTTTGGCAATTATGAAAAAAGCTGATATAAAAATCTACGTGCAGTTTCATAAGTTGAATATAAATTTTCAACTCATTTAGGTAAATACCAAGGAGCACAGTTGCTGGATCATATGATGTGAATGTGTTTAGTTTTATAAGAAATTGTCAAACTGTCTTCCAAAGTGACTGTACCAATGTGTCCTCTCACCAGCAATCTTTGAGAGTTCTTGTGGCTCCACATCCTTACCAGCATTTGGTGTTGTCAGTATTTTAAATTTTGACCATTCTCATAGGTAGATAGTACTATCCCAATGTCGTTTTAATTTGCATTTTTCATAACTAGAAGGATCTGCAACTAAGATATACAACTATGTACAGGGAGGCTTTGGGGAGATAAAGCAGGAAAAAAATTACATTTTCTTGATGACATATGATGTGGAGCATCTTTTTATATCCTTGTCATCTGTATGCCTTCTTTGGTGAGGTTTCTGTTAAGGTCTTTAGGCTTTATCTGGAATTGTTTTCCTTCTTTTATTTATTTTCATTCAATTTATTTAAGCTAAAAAAAAAAAAGGAGAAAAAGTTCACCCATTTTTCCCACTCCCTACCCCACACCTCTGGCAACCACAAATCTGTTCTCTGTATCTATGAGCTTGGTTCCCCCCGCCCTTTTTTTTTAGATTCCACATATAAAAGAGATCGTATGGTATTTGTTTGTCTCTGTATGCTTATTTCACTTAGCATAATGCTGTGCAGGTCTATTCATGTAGTCACACATGGCAAGATTTCAGTATTTTTAGAGCTGATTAATATTTCATTGTGTATATATACCATAATTTCTTTATCCATTCAACATCAATGGACACTTAAGTGGTTTCCATATCTTGGCTATTTTAAATAATGCTGCAATGAACATGAGAGTGCATGCATCTTTTTGAGTTAGTATTTTTGTTTCCTTCAGATAAATACCAAAAGTGGAATTGCTGGATCATATGGTAGTTCTGATTTTAATTTTTTGAGGAACCTCAATACTGTTTTCCATTGTGGCTGCACAAGTTTACATTCTTACCAACAGTGTATGTGAATTCCCTTTTCTTCAAGTCTTCTCCAATGTTTGTTATTTCTTATCTTGTTAATTATAGCCATTCTGACAGCTCTTAGGTGACATTCTATCGTGGTTTTAATTTTGCATTTCCCTGTTGATTAATTATGTTGAGCATCTTTTCATATACCTGTTGGCCATCTGTATGTCTTCTTTGGAAAAATGTCTTTCTAGATCTTCTGCCCATTTATAAATTAGATTGTTTGATTTTTTGCTATTGAGTTGTATGAGTTCTTTATATATTTTGGATATTAGCTCCTTATCAGATATATGATTTACAGTTATGTTTCCCACTCAGTAGATTGCCTTCTCATTTTGTTGATGGCTTCCTTTGGTATTCAGAAACTTTATAGTTTGATATAGTTCCACTTGTTTATTTTTGCTCTTGTTGCCTTTACTTTTGGTGTCAGATTCAAAAAACCATCACCAAGACCTATGTCAAGTAGCTTACCAGATATATTTTTTTCTAGTTTTATGTTTTTAGGTCTTACGCTCAAGTCTTTAATCCATTTTGAATTAATTTTTGTGTATGGTATAAGATAGGGATCCAGTTTCATTCTTTTGCACATGACTGACCAATTTTCCCAACACCATTTATTTATTTACTTACTTTTAAGGAAGATTAGCCCTGAACTAACATCCACTGTCAGTTCTCCTCTTTTTGCTTGAGGAAGATTGTTGCTGAGTTAGCATCTGTGCCAATCTTCCTCTATTTTGCATGTGGGACACTGCCGCAGCCTGGCTCAATGAGCGGTGTGTACATCTGAGCCTGGAATCTGAACCTGTGAATGCCAGACAGCAAAAGTGGAGTGTACAAACTTATGCTACCGGGCTGGCCCTGAGTCTTCTTCAATTTCTTTCATTAATGTCCTATAGTTTTCAATATACATGTCTTCCACCTCCTTGGTTAAATTTATTTTTATACTATATATGGAAAACTCTAAAAACTTCATAAAAAAATGTTAGAAGTAATAAACAAATTCAGTAAAGTTACAAGAAACAAAATCAATACACAAAAATTTGTTGTGTTTCTGTATGATAATAACAAACTATGAGAAACAGACATTAAGAAACAATCCCATTTACAACTGAGTCTTATTTGGAATTTTTAATAAATTGTCATGATTAAGATTTTACTCTGGTTTCTATAGTTTTACATGATTATATAATTTTTCATATCAAAGTCACGTTTTCTTCATGAAAATAACTTAAAGCAAGAATTTTGAAGCTGTTTTTCTATGCCCTGGAGCAACTCAGTAAGCATTAGAGCTATTTGCCTTTAATCCATCTCTGAAATACTGTATTTTTTCCTCTGATAATCTTTCTTTCTTTTACAATTAATTTTGATACTTCAGATTTGTCTCTTGACCATTTTTACTTTGCTAGAAAACTGACCTATTCAACCAGTTTTTGAAATATTTTTCTAAATACATTTCCAATCCAAAGCAGTCAATCCTTATCCTGTAAGTTTTCACAGCTTTATTTCTTATTTTGACTATTTTGTTTATTTGTTCTTTTCTGTATTTTTCTCTCTAGTCTACCTAAAAGTTTAATTTAATTTAATTTTCAAAGAACCAGCTCTTACATTCCTTAGTTTTTGTTTTTTTAAAATAAGATCATTAAGTCCTTCCAGACAGTAGCAAACAGGCTCTGAAATCATTGAACCTGATTTCAGGCCTAGTTTTAGAATATGGCATTCTCTCTCTCTCTGTCTCTCTCTGTTTCTTTCTTTGTCTCTCTAAAACCCCACTTCTTACTGTCTTTCTCTGATGGTTAGTTCCTCTTGCTATCTTGATACTTAGTATAATTGATATGAGCTTATTCGTTCAAAAGTACCCCCCGGAGTTGCTGTCTATTCTGCTTTCAGACCTAGAAATATCCTTGAGACAAAGAAACAAAAAAAGTTCAACTACTTTACTAGACTGAGAGTACTCAAATATACAGGTGGAACAAATATTAACATCTTGATAAGACAGTCATCCATACTAATTTTGCAATAACACATTAGAAAACTATCCATATTTGCTTTATTCTCTACATCAATTTATACCCCTTGAAATTATCAGATTTCTATAGATTATAATCACTATTTCTACAAAAATGTCTGTATTGTCAACCTCTTTAAAGACAGTTTGTAATAATATGTGATCAACATGTTCTATTCTTAATGATTTCTCGCTTTTCAGAGTTCACATTGGTAAATGTTTGATAGTTTGCATTTTCCTAGAAAAATCTCCGATTACAATATTAACTAGGAAGTATATATAATACTTTCTAGTTCATTAAAAAAATTTATTTTCATTCCCTATCTTTAAGATAATAATAATCCTTCTAAAAAGGTATAAATCCATAAAGACAAATAAAATCAAATAGGTCCATCTCTAGGTGGAAGATTTCCACAAGATTCTGAAGGATAGACGGTAGAGAGGAATGGTCATTAGTGAAGTAGTGTAAAAGAAGCTTAGAATTCAGTGTTTGCATTACAATATGCATGCCTGCAGATAAGAATGGGCACAATTTAGCTTGAAGGGACAGAGAGGACCCAGGCTTAGAGATGTTATAAATGCAGGCAAGAATGAGGCACTGGGCTATACATGGGGAGTGGAGATGCAATGCTGTACAAACGAGGTTCCACCCCGGTCCTGGCTTCTCCATACCCATAGTAGGATGGATTACAAGCAGGGGTTCTATTGCTTAGGCAAAGTATTAGAAGATCCTTCTTTAAAGAAATTGAATCAACTCTTTGGGAGGAGTCCTAGTAATGTGGATTAAGGCTGCCCCAGCTAGAGAAACCCAAGGTGACCTGGCCTAAATGCCAAACTATGTGACAGGTGGATTTTTATGGTATGAATTAGGGCTGCCCCAGGGAGAGAAGCCCAGGGCATCCTCACCTCCATGCCGATCTATATGACCAAATTCGTATCTAAAGTTGTGGGACCACCCAATGGCCAGACCCCACCTGCACTGATACAATTTTAACTTTTTTACATGTTCTTTCCTTTGTCTTGTAAAGAGATGACTCACATACCTATGCCTTAAATTTAGCCTTACTCCCCACCCATGTTTGCAGCAGTAGCGGGGGCAGCAGCAGCGGCTCCTCCTGCCCGTGGGCCGTCCCCACACAGCAGCAACATGCCAGCACCGGCTCTGCCTGCCCATGGGTGCTGTCCCCATGCTATTCAACACTATTCTCTAAATTAAACAGCACTACTGCCAGATCTTGAGAGTCCAAGAAATCTTTCTTTTGACTCCTCAGCTGCTCACCAACCCTGCATCACTAGGACAGATGTTGAGGCACTGGTACCTCAAATCAAAGACAGCAAAAGCCAAACACCAATTAAAGGTGATAGAGATTTTATTCAGTAATAACTATGGCAATAGGGACAATAACCCAGTGTAACCTGAGGTCAACTCTGCCAAAACAAAGGCAGGAGAGTTTTTAAGCGCTGGAGTGTGCTAAAGGAAACGCCTTGAGGGCATTGGACTAGGGACAGGGCAGGGGATTAGTTCTTGTGACCAGGCCACCTGGTTTGCTGATTGGTGCTTATGTGAAGGAGAAGCAAGCTTCTCCTGTCTTCATGATGGGCCACAGTGGTGTAGGTGAAGCAGGGCACCCATCGAAGGTGAACTCTTACTCTCCTACGGCAACTGGGGACCAGAGTAGAGCTGTAGCCCTGCATCTTTGCATTTGAGAGAAATGGTCTCAGGTCCTTGAGAAGATAGCTCTGGGTGGTAGAAGATTTACATCTCAAAGAGGCAGAGAAGGGATTTAGAATTGCACACTTTCTAAAGTAACTACTCTAGGAGGTCTTTCAGAGGCCTATCCTACTATTAGCGGGTTTTGGCTATAACAAACAGTAAGTTCTCCTGGCAACAATAAGCTTTCTCTGGAAGGCATTTTAAGGAGGGCTGGGGTTATCCTGATCACATGGGCTTAAGCTGCTAGAAGCCATGCTAGAGTTTGGTCAAGTCTCTTAGGGCAGGGGTTTGGCTGGATACGTTATATTTTAAATGTGAATGATGACCAACATATTTGAGGAGAACTTGCAACTTGCAAGATAAAGATTGAGCTAAAAAACAATGAGAGGGAAAAATAAGCCTATAGAAAAATAATAATTGGGATTAAGGGAACAAAGAAAAAGCATGCAACAACAAAATAAAACTAGGCAAAATCAATATTTTGATTTTAAATTTATACGTATGTGTAAACAAAATAAATCAATTTAATTCCATAGAATAGTTTGAAAATAAAATTGAAGAAATCTCACAAAAAGTGAAAAAAAAAGACAGAGATAAAGATTAAAAATATTTAAAAATATGTATGCATATAAAGTGAATGGAAGATTACCCCAAAAGGAAATGCCAGGATTTGAAGGATGTGAAGACCAATAGACCGCAGACTGCATAAATATAGCCAATGTTTTGAGCAATTAGTGAAAATATCCACAAGTAAATTGCTCTGTGAAATTTTAACACATTGTTAAAACTTCCAGAATGAAAATGTGCAAATTAATTTTAAAAACCGCATTAAATTGGAGTCAAAAGGCCAATAGAGGAAGCTCTCATGCCCTCCATCCATAGCAGAGCCCAACAGGAAGAAGAAAATCTTCCTCTTTTTGACTGACAAGAAGCTCAGCCAATGAGAGACTGTCACAACTTAGCCAGTAAAAAGCCACAACACTTGGAACACTTCCTTTAAATTAGCCCTCCCAACTTCCTCTTCCCCTCTATAGAAAGATTTCTCTTCTCTTTGTTGTTGGGGAACTTGCACATTGCTTGCAATGGTTGCAGACCCCAAATTGCAATTCTTTGTTGACCTCAAATAAATGCATTTTTGCTGAAGAAATAGCTAGCTGTCTATTTAAGGTCAACGTTCTGATGATCCTCACAGGGATCCAGAGGAGACCCCTCACAACTCCAAGGCTGGTGAACAAACATGTGTGGTACCCATAAAAGAGCCCATTGAGTCTGCTGCTTTTCTTGCTGATCCTGGAGTTTGAGGGTAAATCATTCTTCTGGATCTGAGCTTCTGCCCTCTTTGTGTTTTGAAGCTCTCAAGGCTTTACTAAGTATCTGTTTTAAGGCTTTGTCTTTTTCTGGTTAAGGCCTTGTTTATCTGTGTGTTCTCCAAGGAACAGCTTGGAACTGTGCTAGCTTTTGGTCTAATTTCTTTTGGAAACAAACAATTTCTACTAAAACAGTGCTAGTCTTCAGTCAGACTTTTGGGCTATTTCATTGGAATTGTGCTAGTCCAGACTTCTGTCTGACTGCTTTTGGAGCAGACTAGTCCTCGGAACTGCATTGATCAAGATTCAGTCCTATTCTCTTTGGAACCAACAGTTAACTGGAACTGTGTTGATTCAACCTTTGGTCCACCTTACTGAAATCAAACTGTTCTATCGGAACTGGCTGGTGTTAAGCCTGCAGGCTGTTTGAGCTGTTCTAACTGTTTGAGCTGCTAGCTGTTTAAGTTCTTTAAGCTCCTTAAGCTGTTTGAGAATTATACTTTGACTCTAGAGAAAAACCTGTAAGAAATGGGATCCCGGTTTTCTAAATAATTGGAGGGTGTCCCCTCAGAGGGACTCCAGCCAATTTTTTGTTTAAAAACCACAGTCATTCCTCATGTGCATTCTAACCAAATGGACCAATTTAACCAAAAGTAACTTAGATATTGATGGCCATTATGTGGAACTTTTGAACTACCCAAACTTTCTTTTCTTAAAATTGAATTAGACACCCATAGCTCTGTAATTTCCAGAATTGGATGGAATGCCTCTTTCAATTGGTATTTTGAGGCTTCTGAATGTTATCAGAACGAGTTTAACATTGCCTTTTTGCAAAATAAAACATTTACTGAGGCAAACAAATACGTAAGGAAAGATAAAATGGCTTCTGAAGCCTATGTTCCTCTTCCTTGGCTTCTCACGGGCTTCTCGTGTTCAAGTCCGATCTCTGGCACCATCTTCCTCCTTCCCTTCTATACTGTTTACACGTCCTCTATACCCTCAGTTGTCCCATACTAACTCTCTTGCCAAATTTCCCCTTTTCTCTGAAACTCTCCTCACTAACTCTTCCTCTGAACCTATCAGAACCTGTCCTTTTAAACTTAAACCTTCCAAGGATCCAAAGGCTAAATTTTTAATTTCTTATACTCCCTGGACTAAAGCTGAACTGTGAGCCATAGCCAAAGATTTTCCCAAAGTAGTCAAAGATCCCCACCAATTTGCTGAGGAATTTAATATAGTATTTCAAACTTGGCACCCTAGTTTCTCTGACTTATATCAGTTAGTCCACGTGGTTTTTGGTGAAGGCCAGGCTCAGCAAAGGATAAAAACTGATAATTGAGAAACTCTTGAAAGATCTCTAGAATTACAACCAAGAGACCAAAACACTGATGTTATGTATGATCAGGCTCAGGCAATCAGTAGACAAGTTCACCAGGCAATTCCTAGGGCTTTCCCAAAGCCTGTTGATTGGAACAAAATTTAGGCTTATGCACAAAAACCTGATGAATCTATTTATGACTATTACAATCAACTTCAGATTGTTTTTAAAGAAAATTCTGGTCTTTCTTCGGATATTGGTTCTACCTGGGTAGGTTTTAACTCTATGTATACTAATGGGCTGAACTGGGACCTTTCCTTTCTGGTAAAAAGGACTAGGATGGAGGGATAATATCCACTACAGATTTAGTTAATCCGGCAAACCAACTCTCTCACACTACAGATGAGTCACCCAAAAGTAAAGCTAGTGAAATTCTTAACCTTCAACTCCAGAAAATTAAGGCCCCTAAATGAAACCCAAATTCTCCCAGTTTCTGCTATTATAGCAAAAAGACAAGAAATTGGAAAAGAGATTGTTACAAACTTAAGTGCTTCAAGTATGTTCAGCCTTCTAACCAGCCTTTCCCACATCCTCCAAATTCTCAATAATGGGGCTTCAAGGAACTACAGGGGCCCTTCCCAATCATCCCGCTTAATTGGCTTGGAGGAACACTTGTCCAGATGGAAGATGAATCTCTTTCTGTGCTAATGGACACTGGAGCCACACTCTCAGTGTCAACTCCACTACTATAAAGCAGCCTCTACCTCAGAGAACTAAAGCAGTTCACATAGTGAGGATCTTTTTTAATAAACCTCAGCAGGTTCTTGTCTCTGAATCTATTCCCTTTGTTTATGTCCTTTGAGAGAGACACACCTTTTCTCTTTGTCCCTCCATTCCTGTCCAACTATTAGACAGACTTCTTAGAAAAGTATCATGCCAAAGTTTATTTCTCTCAAAAAGGGGAAATAATCCTATAATTTTCTAGCATCCATAAAAACAGCCAACCAGGTGGATTAAATGACCCTTTGACCTGCTTTTCTTTGTGGTACTAAAGCTGATTCTGGAAACACTGATTATCTGTCCCTACTGAATCAGCTTCCACTCTCTTTATGGACAAAATCTCCTACTAATATTGGTAAAATTCACAACACACCCCCCATCAAGATTCAAATAGATCCCTCAAAAGCTCTTCCAAGAATTAACAAATACCCTATAAGTAAAGAAGCCCCTCAAGGTATAAAGCCCATAATAGAGGATTACAAGGCTCAGGGCCTCATTATCTGTTGTACTGGTCCTTATATTGCTCCTATTTTACCTGTGAGAAAACCCAAGGACCAAGGGTAGAAGTTTGTCTGGGACCTCTGAGCAATAAACAACATTATTATCACTCAAAACTCTGTTGTTCTAACTCTTATTTGCTACTAGCATCCATTCCCACTGGAAGAAAATTCTTTATGGTAACTGGTTCATGTAGTGCATTCTTAGCGTTCAAGTTAATGAAGTTAGTCAATACATTTTGCCTTCACTTGGGATGGATGTCTTTACTTGGACAGTAGTGTCTCAGCATTTTACTGAGAACCTTTATTTCTCACAAATCCTAAAGGCTGATCTGGATGAGATAAAGTTCCCTTAAGTGTTCTATTTTGTTGCTATATGTGTATAATTTCCTTTGCTTTTCTTCCAAAGTCACCTCATATGAAGAAAGCATCCACTTGCTAAAGCTTTTAGCCTGAAAGGGACATATTGTCACCAAGGAGAAATTGCAGTTTTCTGAAACCCAGGTTTGATATTTAAGGCATCTCATATCAGAGCAAAGGCTACACCTCGATCCAAAACTAAGGCCAACAATGAGGTTTTCGCAGGCAAGTTTGCTAATGCCAAAATTAGATTCAAATATCTCTGTTATGGCCAAACTACTGTATGTTTTATTAAAGAATAACACCCCGACTGAATTTTATAGCAAGAACTGGATGACATAGTCTTTAAGTCCTTAAAGGAGAGTTTGATGAACTCACTTGCCCTTGGACATCCTAATTATCAGGTTTATTTTCTGCTTTTTAAATATAAAAAGGAAGGGAATGCCCTTGAGATACTCAACCAAAAATGAGGTGACCACCATTGACCCATAGGGTATTAGAGCCAGCAACTAGACCCTCTGGCATTGGATGCCCCGCCTTACCTTAGAGCCGTTACTGCTACTGTCCTTTTGGTTAAAGCCACTGGGAAAATCATTGTGGCATCCACTTTAACCATTTTTATATCTCATGCCATGGAAGCGCTCCTGAATTCTCATCACACAATATATTTTCTTGCCCCACCTTCTACAAAATCCTTTTGCAAATTGCTCCTTACATAAATCTTTTACACTATAATAACCTTAAACCTGCTCCTCTTCTCCCCTCTGTTGCCAACAAAGTCCCTCACACTTGCTTGACACTGACAGATCACTTCCTAACTCCTTGTGATGATCTTCAGGAAATTTCTTTGGGTAACACTAGTTTCTCATGGTTCACTGATAGTTATTATTTAAAAGGTGACAATGGCAAATATTGTGCTGGCTATGCTATTGCAACTCCTTTAATTTTGTTGAGGCAGCAACTATGGCTATTTTGGCCCAAGTCTGAATTATGTGCTCTCACAGGGGCTGTACTTTAGCCAAGGACATAACTGCTGATATTTACATTGATAGTAGATATGCTTTTGGAGTAGCTCATGATTTTGTAATGTTGTGAAATCAACATAGCTTTCTTACTTCCAAATGAAAAAAAATTTTAAATAGCCCTTAAGTCCAGGAATTATTAGATGCTATACTTTTACCTGACACTTTAGCTATTATTAAGATCTTGAGGCATTCAAAACTTGACTCTCTGGAAGCTAAAGGAAATCACCTTGCTGATATTTCTGTAATACAGCCCTTAAAGGAACAAACATTTTTCAGCTCTTTTTCATGGTCGAAGGAGAAATTTCCCCACATGATAATTCAGAAAAACTGAATAGAAAATACCAGTTGTCCTCAGACAATGAAAAACAAGATTGGATATTCAACAACTGTTGTTTTGATAAAAAGGAAAAGCTCTGGTTCAGGCCAAATAACAATCCAGTCCTATCAGAGACTTTAAAATTTCCACTCCTAACCACTGCACATACGTTTAACCATTGGTCTACTGAAAAAAATGATGACATTCATGGATCAACATTGGTGGGGAAATATTAACAAGGCCACAAAAAGTGTCTAGCTCATTTGTTCCATTTGTCCAAAATATAACCCAGGATTCTTGCTTATACTGCTCCCAGACATTTTGAACTGCCTAATTGACCATTTGAGGTTTGGCACATGAATTTCATACAACTTTCCCCATCTCATGGATATAAATATGTTTTAGTCATGGTTAGTAGGTTTTCTCAGTGGACTGAAGCCTTCCATGCAGACAGGCTATTGTCTCTTCTGTGGTTAAAGTTCTTTTGGAAGCTGTTATCCCTACTTGGGAAACTCCTCTCAAACTTTCTAGTGATCAGGGAGACCATTTTACTGGTCAGCTACTTCAGCAAATCATCACTATTTAGTGAGTTTTACAACACTTTAACTGTGCTTACCACCCTCAATCTTCTGATTTAGTCAAATACACTCACAGCATATTAAGACTCAATTGGCAAAATTTGGGGAGACCCTCCAACTACCTTGACCAAAAGTATTGCCGTTGGTCCTTCTAAATCTCGGCTCTCCCCTTTTGGAACTCATAAACTCTCACCCTTTGAGATAGTCACAAGACACGCAATGTGCTAGGCTCCTACCTCTTTTGACCCACAGCTGACAAAAGGATATGTACTCCAATATTTCAAAGGCCTAATTACTTCTGTTAAAAACAACCATGTTTTGGTACAGCCATCTTTTCACAGTGTGCTCCCTGGAGATGAGGACCTTCAGCATCACATCTTGCAATCTGGAGATTTGGTCTATTGGAAAAGACTCTTGCAAAAGGACTGTCTTCATCCTCACTGGAAAGGACTCTATCAGGCACTGCTAACTAACCCTTGTGCCACAAAACTCCAGGGAATAGGCTCTTGGATTCACGTGACACACCTAAAGAAAGCACCAAATCCTGAATGAAACTGCACATCATCTGGTGACTTAAAGGTATTTCCTGGAATTGAAGCAGATGACATGTGATATGACAGTTGTTTCAAGATCTCTGGACCAAGCCTGTTAGAATTTTGTCTACCAAATCTTCGATAGCAACATAATGCTTCAGATGATCTCCAATGCCTATCATCTTGATAACATATGGAATTTAGGGAAAAAAGTGCCTAAGAGTTCTCCCTTCCACCCCTCCTATTACTCAAATGTGGCCACAGTAGGATTCCAATCTGTGCACTTTCCCTCCGACATGGAACACAACACCCAGAAAAGGTGGCACTGAGGGACAAAAGTCTGCTGAAACCCACCATACTTGATTCATGATCAATGACGCTTTCAGAGAAGGATCTGAATCAAAAGGGAATAATTTGAAAATTAATAAACAGAAACCTCATTAAACTTGATTTGAGAGGCCCAAAGGGGGAGCTTTGATACTCTACATTAACAGCAGAATCCAATGAGAAGAAGAAAGGCTTCCTCTTCTTGCCTGGCAAGGAGTTCAACCACTGAGAGGCTGTCACTCAGTCAATGAAAAGCCACTACATTTTAACTCTTTGTTTACAACAGCCCTCCCAACTTCCTCTTCCCCTCTGTAAAAGTTCCTTCTCCTCTTGTTGCTGAGGGACTTGTATGTGGCTCACTATAGTTGCAGATCCAAAATTGCATTTCTTTGCTGATCTCCAAGAAAAACACTTTTGCTGGAGAAATAACTAACTGTTTACTTGGTAAAGGTCAACAAAAATAAAGTCACCTAAGAAGGAACATAAAGCATTCTAGCATCAGGCCTCCCCTTGGCACACAGTTCACCAGATGTTGATTGAGGAATAACTTTTAATGCTGAGGTATATTTTTAAAAACTAAAAGAATAAAATACTCTATCAATAAAGAAAATAAACGTGAAGGCAGAATGAAAGATTTTCACCTCCTCCATTAATTCCAATTAGAGCACTCTAATGGAGAGAGAAGTCCAGAAAGAAAGTGTGTTGGGAGTGTGGAAAATAAAATGTTTCAACTATTTGAACTTTTAATAAAAAAATAGGACATGACAAAATGATACAGTGCAATATACAAAAAGTCATTCAAATTTGATTTGAGAACAGTCTTATTTGAATGTCCCAGGGCTCATAACATTGGACCTAGAGAAAAGAAAATGTAATCATAGGATGCTATTTGTTTATATAATAAACCATATTAAGTTAGTGATAATCATGTCTCCATTGTTTATTTTAGAATCAATCTATAAAATTAAACATGATTATGGTAAGTAATATGAATAGTACCAAAGAAAGAGTTCAGAGTATGGTAGCTAGAGGTGATGGGAAAGGTAAAATGTTCTAACAAGGAACGGAAATTAATACCCTTGACTTTTTTTAAAGAGCTGGCAATATAACTACATTGTGGAAATCAAATGATGGTGCAGAGGATGATGGAGGAAGTGGTAGGAAGACTGAACTCTTATATCAGCGTCCTGGGATAGAAACATTGTTGTTCTGTGTGTTGGCCACAGCTTCACAAGATAAAGCCCAGCCATATTGGGGTCAAAATGCATAGTTTATTTTCCATTCTGCTCCATCTGCCTAAGAGTGAAGATGGGACCAATATTCTGCTATTAGGATGACTGGCAGGCTATTTTTTTGGTGTTTCATTTTCCAAATTTCTCTTTTGTATGGCCTGTTTTATTTGGAATTTAGAAGAGGCTTTATGAAAGGCTGCTAGCCAGGTGCCATTTTATACTTGAATTCTTTTGATAGATCTGAATTAGTTGAGAGTGCTGGCCTTTCCAAAGATGTTTCCTGGTGTGAAATAATTAATTCAAGAAATATTTTTGCTACTGCAGTCTAGACACAATGGCAGGCCAGCAGAAAGATATTTTCATACATTTTTTCTTTCTACTTTTTGTGCATTTGTTTTATTCTTTTTCTTCTAAAGCCACTCATTTCATGTGTTTTCATTTTGTCTTTGCAATTCTGAAAGTATTCAAGCATAAAAATTTGCTACTCAGAAAAGCTCTAATGCTTTTTTTTCCATTTTTTCTATTGTGGTAAAATATACAAACAAAATATTTACCATTTTTAGTATACAATTTAGTGGTATTAAATATATTCGTAATGTGTGAGTCTCATTACCATCCATTCTCAGAACTCTTTTCATCTTGTAAAACTGCAACTCAATCTCCATAAAACAATAACTCCCTAGATCCTCTTCCCTCCAGCCTCCAGCAAACATCATGTTACTTTCTATCTCTGATTTTGGCTGCTCTAAGTATCTCATATAAGTGAAATCAAAAAGCATTGGGCTTAGGCCCAGCCTGAAGGTGTAGTGGTTCATATGCTCTGCCTCTGCAGCCTGGGCTTCACTAGTTTGGATCCTGGGCGCAGACCTACATATCACTCATCAAGCCATGCTGTGGCAGCTTCCCACATAGAAGAACTAGAAGGACTTGCAACTAGGATACACAATTATTACTGGGGTTTGGGAGAGGAAAAAAGGAAGATTTGCAACAGATGTCAGCTTAGGGCTGGTAGATTGGCCCTTACACACTTACACACACACACATGCAAAAGTATTTGGCTTTTCCTGACTGGCTTATTTCACTCAGCATTATGTCCTCAAAATTCATTCATGTTGTAGCAAATGTAAAAATTTTTTAAACTTAACAGTAGCCCATTATATGTGTAAAAGACCAAACACTTCACACTGAATAAAACAAAGCAGAAAGATGAGTTTATTCCAAGGTTTTTAACTTTCACCCCATGAAACTCAAGGTTATGGGAGCAATGAGTTCTGAGTTGCACACAGACTAAGGGATTTTTCAGGGATAAATACAGAAGTCTTTTAGCTTTTTTTGCTGATTGATTGGCTAGTGGTCTTCTTTCATATTTGGATCAGGGTAGCTGAGTCACAGGAACACAGAAATCCAGAGATGGCACGAAAAGACTTGGCGTTTGGGGATTGACTGGTGTCCTCTGCTGATTTCTGAGAAGAGCTGTAAATCCCTATAAGGTTAGGATAAGGTTCCTTTATACAACTGCATTGAACATCTCCATTTTGCCCTTGACGTATGTGACTTCATTTTAGTTTGATCCTACGTATTTATATATACACCATTTCTTGCTTATCCATTCGTCTGTCAATGGATACTTGGACTGCTTCCTTTTTAGCTATTGTGAATAATGCTGCTACAACATAGCAGCATTTTACAACATAGATGTAAAAATATTTCTTCAGGACCCTGCTTTCAATTATTTGGGTATATATCCAGAAGAGAAACGGCTAGAATATGTGGTAATTCTATTTTTCAGTTTTTGAGGAACTGTGTTTCTGTTTTCCACAGTAGTTGTACCATTTTACATTCCCACTAATAGTACACAGAGCTCCAATTTCTCCACTTCCTTATCAATACTTGTTGCTTTCTGTTTTGGTTTTTGATAGTAGCCATCCTAATGCATGTGGGATGGTATCTGCTTGTAGTTTTAATTTCTACTTCCTTGATGATTATTGATGTTGAGTATCTTTTCATGTCTTTATTGGCCATATGTATATATTCTTTGGAGAAATGTTTCTTCAAGTTCTTTGCCCATTTTTGAATGAGGTTTTTTTTTTTTTCTTGTTGTTGTTGCTGAGTTTCAGGAATTCTCTGTATATTCTGGATATTAATCTTTATCAAATGTATAATTTACAAATATTTTCTACCACTTTTTGGTTTGCCTTTTTAACTTTATTGTGCCTTTTGTGTAATTCTGTCTTTGGATGAACAAAATTTTTAATTTTCATGAGACCAATTAGCCTATTTTTTCTTTTGTTACCTGTGCCTTTATTTTCATATCCAATAAATTATTACCAAATCTAATATAATGAAACCTTCTTCCTATGTTTTATTCTAAAAGTGTTCTAGATTTTGATATTACATTTAGACCTTTAATCTGTTTTGAGTTATTTTTTGTATATGATGTTAGGTAAGGGAGCAATTTTCTTCTTTTACATGTGCATATTCAGTTTTCCCAGCATCACTATTGGAAAGACTGTGTTTTCCCTATTGAATGGTATTGCTACCCTTGTCTAAAACCATTTGACTATATACATAAAGGTTAATTTTTGGGTTCATATATTCCATTGGTCTGTAGATTTGTCCTTATGTTAGACACTCTCTTTTGAATACCATAGGTTTGTAGCAAGTTTTGAAAACAGGAAATATTATTTGCCCCTATTTTATATTCTTTTTCAAGATTGTTTTGGCTATTTGGTGTTGCTCAAGATTCCATATGAATTTTAGGATGGGTTATTCTAGTTCTGCAAAAAGAGATCATTAGGATTTTGAGAGGATTTCATTGAATCTGTAAATCACTTTGGGTAATATTAACAACTAAATAATTTTGTCTTCTAATCCATGAACACAAAATGTGTTTCCATTTTATGTCTTCTTTAATTTCTTTCAACAATATTTTGTAGATTTCATTGTGCAAACATTTCACTTCCTCGGTTAAGTTAATTCCTAAATTGTTTATCCTTTTCAATGCTATTGTAAGTGGATATTTTTAAATTTCCTTTTTGGATTGTTCACTATTAGTATGTAGAAATGCAACTGATTTTGTGTATTGACTTTGTATCTTGCTATTGCTTAATTTCATTTAAACTAACTTCCTTTGTGTAAAATCTTTACAATTTTCTACATATCAAATCATATCACCCACAAAGATAATTTTACTTTCAAATTTTAATGTCTTTTATTTCTTTTTCTCGCCTAAGTGCTCTGCATAGAACTTCCAGTACCATGTTGAAAAGAAGTGATGAAAGTGGGCATCCTTTTCTTATTTCTAACCTTAGATAAAAAGTTTTCAGTCTTTTACCATTAAGTATAATTTTTGGTGTGGGTTTTTCATTTTTGACTTTTATTATGTTAAATTAATTTTCTTCTATTCCTAGTTGTTTGAGTATTCTCATATGAAAGTGTGCTGAATTTTCTCAGGGGCTTTCCCTGCATCAATTGAAATGATGATATGTTTTTTGTTTTATCCTCTTAATGTGGTGTATTTCATTGGTCACTTTGTGTATATTGAACCATCCTGGCATGCTAGGAATAAATTCAACTTGACTATGGTGTCTAATCCTTATAATATGCAGCTGAATTTGTTTTTTTTAATCATTTTATAGAGTATTTTTGCATCCATGTTTATAAGGAATATTAGTCCGTAGTTTTGTTTACTTGCAGTGTCTTTGGCTGTGGTATCAGGAAAACGCTGGCTTCAAAGAATGAGTTAGGAAATGTTCCTTCCACTCCATTATTTTTTTTTTTTTGGAAAAGTTTAAGAAGGGCTATTGTTAGTTCTTCTTTAAATGTTTTGTAGAATTTATCAGTGAAGACATCAGGTTGAGGACTTTTCTTTGTTGGGGGACTTTTGATTACTGATTTAATCTCCTTACTCATAAATCTCTGCAGTTTTTTTATGCCTTTGTGATTTGGTCTTTTTGTTTGTCTATTTTCTAGGAATTTGCATATTTCATCTAGGTTATCCAATTTGTTGGTATGCAATTGCCCATAGTATTATTTTATAATTCTATTTATGTCTATAGTAAAAGAAGTAACATCCTCACTTTTATTTCTGATTTTAGTAATTTGAGTTTTCTACCATTTCTTAGTCCACATAGCTATAGGATTGTCAATTTAGTTATCTCTTCAAATAACCCATTTTTGGCTTTATTGATTTTCCTCTATTGCTTTTCTATTCTCTATTTTGTGCTTCTCTGCTCTAAGCTTTAGTGTTTCCTTTCTTATGCTAACTTTGGGTTTAGGTAGTCCTTTGTCTAGTTCCTTAGGTATAAAGTTAGGTTGCTGATTTGAGATCTTTCTTATTTTTCTTTTAATGCCCTCTATAGATATTTCTTTTCTTTCTTTTTGTTTTTTGCTGGGAAAGATTAACTCTGAGATAACGTCTGTTGCCAATCTTCTTCTCTCTCTTTTTTTCCCTCCCCAAAGCCCCAGAACACAGCTGTATATTCTAGTTGTAATTCCTTCCAGTTCTTCCATGTGAACTGCCACCACAGAATGGCTACTGACAGATGAGTGGTGTAGTTCCTCCCCAGGAGCCAAACCTGGGCCACCGAAGTGACGTGCACAGAGTTTTAACCACTAGGCTGCCCGGTCTGGCCCCTTTCTTGTTTTCTAATGTGAGCATTTATAGCTATAAATTTCCCCCTTACCACTGCATTCCATAAATTTTGGTATGTTGTGATTTTGATTGCTTTCATCTCCAAGTATTTTCTAATTTCCCTTGGGATTCCTTTGATAAATTGGTTCTTTGATTTTGTTGTTTAATTTCCACAAATTTGAGAATTTTCCAGTGTTCCTTACGTTAGTGATTTCTAACTTCATCCTACTGTGGCTCGAGAAGTTACTTTGTGTAATATCTATCATTTAAGTCTATTGAGACTTAATCTCTGGCTTAGTATATGATCTATCATGGAAAATATCCCATGCACACTTGAGAAGAATGCATATGCTGCTGTTGTTGGTGAGTGAGTTCTCTTATGTCTATTAGGCCTAGTTACTTCATTGTGTTGTTCAAGTTTTATCTCCTGTCTGGTTGTCTATCCACTATTGATCATGGTTATTGATGCGTCCAACTATTATTGTAGAACTTTATATTTTTCACTTTAATTCTGCCTGTTTTCGCTTCATGAATTTTGATGATATGTTATTTAGTGTATAAATGTTGATAATTCTTATATCTTCTTGTCCTACTAAATTAAACATATAATTTCCTCCTTTTGTCCTATTGAATTAAAAATATAATTTCTTCCTTTGTCTTTTGTAACCTTTTTTGATTTAAATTCTATTTTGTCTGATATTGGTATAGCCACTCCTTTTCTCTTTTGGTTACATACATGGAACATTTTTGCCTATCCTTTCACTTTCAACCTATTTTTGGCTTTGGATCTAAGGTGAGTCTCTTATAGATAGCATATATTTGCATCGTATGATTTATCAATTCTGCTAATCTCTGTCTTTCGATTGCAGAGTTTTAATTCACTTAAATTTACAGTAATTACAGATAAGTTAAGACATCTGTCACTTTGCTGCTTGTTTTCCATTTGTCTTGCAGCTTTTTGTCTCTTATTTTCTCAATTACTCCCTTCTTTTGTGTAGAGCTGGGTTTTTTTAAGTAAAAAATTCAAATTGCTTTGTCAT
The DNA here is from genome assembly GCF_021613505.1 of Equus quagga. Taxonomy (NCBI): domain Eukaryota; kingdom Metazoa; phylum Chordata; class Mammalia; order Perissodactyla; family Equidae; genus Equus; species Equus quagga. The sequence continues at coordinate 47,617,995 of NC_060274.1, read as the reverse complement.
TTTCCTCTATGTATATTTTAGAGTTATTTTTTGTGTAGTTACCATCAGAATCATATTTAACATTCTAGAATTATAACACTCTAACTTGAACTTATCCCACCTTAATTTTAATGACATACAAAACTCTACTCCTTTATACACTTGTCCTCAATCCTTTCAATTGTTGATATCACAAAATTGCATCTTTTGCTTTTGTTCCCCAAAATATAAAGTAATAATTCTTTTAAATGCATTAGTCTCTTATATAGAAAACAGAAAGTAAAGTTACAAGCTGTTGTTCAATAATACTAGCTTCTATAATTGCCCATGTATTTACCTTTACTGATATCTTTATTTCTTCATATGGTTTTTAGGATGTATGTACCACACGTCTCGTGTCTTTCATTGCAATCTGCAAGACTCACTTTAGGATTTCTTGCAAGGCAGATCTAACGATAACAAACTCCTTCAGTTTTTGTTTCTCTGGGAATGTCTTAATTTCTACTCATTTTTGAAGAAAAATTTTTCCAGATACAAGATACTTTGTTGACAGTTTTTTTTCTTTTAGAGTTTTGAATATATCTTGCCATTGCCTTCTGGTCTCCAAAGTTTCTGATGAGAAATCTGCTAATAATCTTAGTGAGGATACCTTGTATGTGATGTGTTGCTTCTCTTTTTCTACTTTCAAGATTCTCTCTTGGTGTGTGGCTTTTCAAAGTTTGATTATATTGTGTCTCTTTTGGGTCCCTTTGAGTTCATCTTTCTTGGAGTTTGTTGAGCTTCTTAGATGTTTATATTCATGTATGTCATCAAATTTGGGAAATTTTTGGTTATTATTTCTTCAAATATTCTTTCTGCCCTTTCTCTATTTTCCTTTTGGGACTCCCACAATGTGTATGTTGGTCTATTTGATGGTGTCTCACAGGACCTTTAGATTTTGTTTACTTTCTTTCAATAGTTTCTCTTTGTATTCCTCAGACTCAATAATTCTATTGTCCTATCTTCAAATTCACTGATTCTGTCTTCTGCATTCTCAAATCTGCCTTTGAATTCTTTTAGTGAATTCTCCACTTCATTTATTATACCGTTGAACTCCAGAATTTCTTTGTGATTTCTTTTTAGGTTATATCTGTACTGATAACCATTTTGTTTTCACACCATGCTCTTGACTTTCTCCATATCTTTCTTTTTTTCTTTGAGCATCTTTAAGATAGCTGCTGTAAAGTCTTTGTTTAGTACATCTGCCATTGGGTCTTTTTCAGGGACAGTGTCTATAGATCTATTTTTGTTGGTTTGTTTTTTATGGGCCAAGCTTTCTTGTTTCTTTGTATGTCTTGTGACTTTTTGTTGAAACCTAGACATGTGAATGTAATAATATGGTAACTCTGGAAATCAGATTCTCTTCTTTCACCGAGGTTTGCTGTTTTTGTTTATTGTTTTTGCTGTTTTCCTTGGTGTAGGCTGTCTCTGTGCCAAACATCAGCCTGAGATGTAAACCTAAGGTATTCTCAGATATTTTCTGAGCCTATGCCTTTCCATAGGCATGTGCAATGACTTTCTAACTTCCTTAATATATGCAGTTTCTTTTGAATGTCCTAGTCTTTAAAGTCTGGCCCACAAAAGGAGAAAAAGAGAAAAAATGAAGGGAAGGAAGGGCACTGGCCTTTTAAACTCGCTGTGAAGACACTTCAGCTGGATGAAGAGGGGCTTGCAACAGTAAGTGGAAATGCAACAATCATGATTATCCACCTTTTTGTTTGCACCTCTATGACCAGAAGCAGCAACCAGCGATCAGAACACTGATAATTCGGCCACCTGCTCATTTAGTCTATCCTGGCTCCTGCAAGCTTTCGGTAAGTTGTTTCAGGGATGTGGACAAAGCTGCCCACTACATGGCTGGGGATGGGGGATGGGAAGCTGCTACAACGCTAAGAGCTGAAATTGACTGAAATTAGCCACAATTTATCATCCAAACCTTCCTCTGTAAATTACAAGCCTTCAATAGACTCCAGAGTTTGAAAATAGTTACATCAGACAGATTCTGCCAGTGCAATGGTTGTCTAGGTGGGGAGATTGATTCCTGGTGTTTCCTAACCTGCCATCTTCCCAGAATCCTCTCAAATACATTTAAATTTTTTTTTTAATATATGATGCCCCTATTATTGTCCAAAAACTTAGTAATTGGGCTTGGCTTTCCTCTTTGATTAAGAAAAAAAACCTCTTTAGGAGTATATTTTTCATTTTTTAGTTGATGAATTTGTTTTAACATTTTTACTAGAAATGTGTGGGTTTAATCAATTGTTACCTGCACGCCTAACTTCACTGGACATTTCCAGTGTGCTACCTCAGTGGCAATTTAGATCCTATATGGCTTGACTAGAACTGCAGCTTCCACCACATCTCCTCCAAACTCTTTCTCCTCTAATCTTGTCCAAGTAGCACTAATCAAATGGCACTACTAGCCATTTATTACTCCAAATGCTCATGCCTAAAGTGTAAGAATTATCTTTGGTCATTATTTTACCATCTCCAATATTAAATTTATCATCTAGTTTCATATAACTTATGTGCACACCTATTTTGCACATTTCTCTCCTTCACTTCTCCTTCTCTCTGCTGCTACCTCCGTGATCGGACCATAATCATCTCTCACCTATGCTACTGAATAGTGTTCTAATTTGTATTCCGACTTGTATTCTTGCTTCTTTATAATCAATTCACACAGAAGCCTTGTGATCTTAAAATAGAAAGCAGAACTTGTCATATATCACATAGCATTTGGTATAAAATCCAAACTATTTACAATGGAATAAATTCTGTACATGAGCTGGTGCCTGCTTAGTTTAGTGGTCTCAGCTCTTTCCACTTTCCCTCTCACTCACCTGCACCAGTCTCACTGACCTTCTTTCTATGCACTTTCCAAGTTCATTCCTGCTCCAGTACTACTCAACTTGCAGTTCCCTCTGGCTGGAAATGCTGCCCCATTTCTTTGCACAGCTGCTCTCACTTGCCTCTTATTTCTCTAATCAAAGGCTATCTTTCATGGAGACCTTCGCTCATTATTCAGCATAAGTCAGCCCTCTTCGTTCTCTGCTTAGTCACATTCAGTCATAAAATCCTATTTTAATTTCCTCATAGCACTTAAAATTCTCTGATAATATCTGATTCATATGTGCTTGCTTTTGGAATTATAAGACTTTTATTAAACTGCAAGCTCCATAAGAGCAGGGATATTGTGTTATTTAATGCTATACCATCAAAATATAAAAGAATACCTGAAATATAGGTACTAAATAAATATGTATTAGAAAAAGAATAAAGCCTGTATTGTTCCTGTCTTTGAAATTTATTTAAGGTTTGAAGGCCATGAGAGCATAAAATAAAGTATATTCTTGCTATATATATGCATACACATGTACCTATACATATTGATTCCTTAATAAATTTTGTCAGTTGAGTTTTCATAGACTAAGGTTACAATTTTCTATGAATATTATATGTCCATCATTTATTCCTTGTTTTCTATTATTTTTATTTACGTAAATCGATAGATATATTGACTGTATTTGCTCTCCTTCAATAAAAGTTGAAATTTTTTGTTTTATTTATTTTACCTTAAATGATTCATTAATATATATTATTTTCTATTATACACACACACACACACACACACACACACACATATATATATATATATATATATGTTCTCTATTATATAATTGGTATACTGGCATTTGGTGTAAAATTGTATATCATTTGGAAAATACTTTGCGTCTTTTATGACCATTTTGAGTCTCTTTTAATTGAATCCTTTGTGTTGTTGAACTGCTGGATTTTGTTATTTAATATGTCCTGAGAGTCTTCTTTTGTCCTTCTAGTTGAAACATTCCATTTAAATTCCTTGTGATAAATTATACGTTTACATCTCACTTTATATTTTTAACTTTTTTCCTTGTTGTATTATTTTCTATCTTTTGCAACCAAACAATGTTTGTATTACTTGAGGTATTAATCCTGCTTTAATTATATTATTGTCTACCTTTGTTTGTTTGTTTGATTTTGGTGAGGAAGATTGTTCCTGATCTAACATCTGTGCCAATCTTCCCCTATTTTGTATGTAGGATGCCACCACAACATGGCTTGATAAGTGGTGCATAAGTCCGCGCCCAGGATCCAAACCTGCAAACCCTGGTCCACTGAAGCAGAGTGCATAAACTTAAGCACTACACCATTGGGCCAACCCCTACCTTTGTTAATTTTTAATTGACTAATAGCAATTAAACTTTAAGTCTATAATTTTTAGTACCATCAAGAAAAAAATGTCTAAATCAACCTCCATTTGGAATTTTAGTAAGTTATAAAGAAATCAAGTGAGTTTCATTACAAAAAGTCAGATAAAATTGTCCAAATCTTCTTTCATGGCCAAAAACAAATCTCAAAAGCAGCAGACCAGAAGTTTCCTCTTAAAGCAATAGAGAATGTAAGCCAAGACTCATAGAGACAAATATTTATTACAGGTTGGAATAGAAATTTACTCATCATAGAATCTATATGAACAACACCAAAAGCTTTAGAAAACTTTTTCATGAAAAAGTTTCTATATTTAATTGTAGTATTAATTATATTCTAGGGCAGAAGTTATACTCTTATTTCACTAGAGACCTGAAGTGACAGATGGACAGCTGATGATATTGTTTTTTCTCTTTGTTGTCTGTAGCTTCTTAGTTTAAAAAAACCCCACAAATTTCTATCTTACCCTTCCCCTTTGTCCAATTCACATAATAATGGCTACAAATTGATTATTTCAACATAATATATACACTCAATCTTAGAACATATATCCACCTTAAAAGTAAAATGTAGAAAAATCAGCAACCAAGTGAGACATCAACATAAAATTAACGGGAAGGGGATAAGCTACATGATGGTCAGGGAGAGATCAGAAGTTATTTATCCACAGACTTAAGAGTTTTTATTAATATCTTTGACAAGTAATTATCAATTATAAGTAATATAGCAGGTTAATGTAATGTGAGAAATGTATACATTTGTATCACACTATCTCTGTCAAGTTTGTCTGTTGTTGCCCATTGAGTCACTGCTATCATTTCTATCGAATCTCTTATGAAGGTTTGCCTAAAATATTTTGAAATAAATACAAACAGGTTTTTATTATGCAAGCACCATAATTGCATACATGTACTAAGTTTTATAAACTGACTTGGAGCAGAATATATATCTTTTATATAGTTAACAAAGACCAAATTCATGGAGTTTAGTGTTAAGAGACAGGAAAGTCTGCAGGAAGCAAAATCTTCACTTACATAGAATCACGTGGGTGGGAGAGGGGCTAGAGTAACAAACCAAGCTTTAGTAATGGGATAAACATCACCACCAAAGAGGAGTGTGTTATCCAAATAAAATTCTGTGACCAATGTAAACCTGGCCATGGAATTAACTTTTGTACCTCAAAAAGTAATTTTCTAAATACTTTTGTCACTTTGAATCAGAGGCACTCAATTCCACACAGTGGAACTACCTTGGAATTTTTTTTTTAATATCAGTTTGACTAATTGTGTTGAGTCTCATTTTATAAAAGCTTCTCTAGTGATTCCAATTTGAAGTCAAGGTTAAGAGTTACACTGATTTTTATGATGGGGAACCAAAAATATCTATCAGTGTTCATAGCCATTCCCCAAGACCTACAGATTTCTATTCTCACTTTAATTTTGGTCCTGTTCCTGGAATCCTGGGGCTTTCTTTGGTCTGCAACAGTCAACACTGATATTTCCCTGAGAGACACAGTCTTGGCTATCATAAGCCAGAAAACTGCTTGGTGTAGAAACTTTCACCCACAGATACTCACCTCACAGAATTCAACTCTTGTCGCTATCAACTTCTAAGAGCAAGAGCAGATATATACAGTCAGAACTTTTATGTCAGGAGGTAAAAGAACCTTGGCATAGCAGTCCAGGATGCTCAAAGACCTTCTTATTCAGTAACTGCTTCCACAATTTTGTCATTCACCATCTAATGACTGGAGTTCAGCCTAGAGAGAAATCAGAGATGAAAGTTGTATCTGAAATGTGTCACACAGATGGAATTCCCTGACCCCAGCTTTGGCAAATGGTTTATTTTTCAAATGAATATGTTTTAGTTTGTCTATGTGGGTATGTTAGCGGGAGACTACTACTCAAAATGATTCCTGGATAATTGTTCCTGTCTCTGTTCAGCTACAAGCTGTAGTTGTTCTGTTGGAATGGGAGAAAACAAAATTGTCAGGTCAGTGAATTACTGGACTACAGGCAGAAGGAAGCATCTGGTACTGGCCACTGCTGTGGCAGTATGGATAGACCTCCTGCTGTCCAGGTAAGTGGGGGCCTAGAGGGTTGCCTGAGAAGATAAAACAGTCTTGTTCTCTATCTTGGAGACATATCTTCATTAGTACTAGGTGCTATTGCCCTTGTCACAGAAGTCCATTTCCTACATCATAGGACAGAATAAATATAATTCCTCACACAACAAAAATGACATCTGGTCAGTATTTGTATGTTTGGATGTTTCTGCTATTTTTTAAACATGTCTCATGCACTCTAGTACTCTTTTGTCTTAAATTCCTGACATGCTGCTGGTAATCACCACATTTCTCAACATTCACATAAGTCCCTTTCCCCCCAAAAGTCTTGGATGTGACAAAATAATTAATCATAGTGCCTCTTTTTACCCAGAAAATATATGCGTGGGGTACATGCACTAAAGGCATCTAATCTGACAAGGATAAGTGACCCAGGAATTGCATTCATCACAGTAGCAATTATGCCAGACCTGCATTGATATTTCACCCAGTTTTTAATCCTCTTTTAGGGTCTGTGTCTGACTGGAATTAACATTTTTTGGTAGTGACATTAAACTTTCCATTTGACTTTGGATGATATTTATTAATAGGTACACTGGTGTTTATTTTGGCGTGAGATCTTGACATTTCCCCTACAATGTAATTTGCTCTCTTGTACCTTCCAGCAAGTGGTACCAACTACAGTTACAACGCTGGGAATCAGATAATAAGATGACCTGCAGGTCAGTGTGGTAAAGACATTGTGACATTGACTGATTCTTTAATAACTTGTGAAGACTTCCTGTGAACAGGATCACTTGTAAATGTTCTTTCCTCTAGCGCTTTCCATTTTCCTTTTTAGTTTGAGATACAAAATTCATGGTGGATCCACCACTGTTTAAGTGTGAGCCTTCCTTTTCAATTAAATGTTGTGTGAAGATGTTTTGCCTTAACAGATATTGGGTAAACCATCAGTACAATGTTCAGAGGGCTGGGCAAAACTGCCTAATTTTGGAGTTTAGTTTAAAAAATCCTGACTTTATAAATAATCCCCTCCCCCACCATGGAGAAAGCTTACTCATTTATGAATGTATTTTGTATGCTAAAGCATGTGTGAAACATTCTGTAAAGATTTCCAGTCTTCCTAAAAGAGCTACCCTGGCCTTTATGCTTTAATAGCACTTTTTCAGCTCTCTGGTCTCTTGGAATTGTGCATGAACTGGATATTACTGGGGATATTAATGTTTATCCTTATTCCAGCACAATAACTAACAATAGGAGCTCCATCAATACCAAGTCACTTTCTCCAACCACCTACAGTTTTCATTTTAACTTGGATTAAATCACACCTAGTTTTGAATTATTTAAGTCATCTAAATTTAAAATCAGTAAAATCACTTATATTCTAAGATTAGTATTTATGAAGTTATATTGTTACAGCATTTCTGAATAACTCAACAAATGACAAAATACATTAACAAAAGCTGTATTCATTATATATTTTTCTACTTCAGCATACTTTCCACCAAAATATGGAAAGGTTTATATTATTTTAGTAAACTCCTCAATATGATCAGGATTTTAGTAATATACTGAGGTTACTTTTGAGGATGAATTTTCATGTAATTGAAGAGTGGCAGAATACGCTACTACAAAATACGCCATTTTAGCATAAGGTTTATTTTGAGCTGAAGACAATTGAGAAGAAACAGATACAAAGTGCCTACTCTCCCTCTATTTGCCAAAAACCAATACAAAAGCTTTAAAAGGTTCTCTCTTCCTCTCTCCCCTCAAAGATAATCGCTAGAGACAACTTTAGACCCTATTCTGAAGAAAGCACCAGAGAAATCTACATAAACTTTACTAACGAGCCTTTATCTACCATTAGTTTCACATAGATTTATCTTCCCACAATTAACCTCCTTTGGAAGCTTAAGACTGCTTTCCTTTGTGCCATTATTTCTCTACAAATTTATTATTTATTGTTTAAATTGCTATGTAAGTCTGAATTCCTAGCTAACTCTTTGAGTTACCTGTTTTTTTTCTTGAATATCTCCCATTTATGCAGGAGGTATACATGTTACTAAATTCCTATTTGTTTTTCTCTTGTTAAACTGTCTTTTGTTATAGGATTCTCAGATAAAAACTTAAAAGGTGTAGAGAAATAATTATTGTTTCCTCTCTTATATATTTTAATCTTCTAACATATCAGTCCTTTAACGCTGCTTTTCAAAGAGGGTCGACTGGCTAATAGAATCCATGTGATCTTAAAAAAGAGAGAGAGATTAAACTGTTAATTCCTGTTGACACAAATCATATTATTTTTTCCAATGTATTTGGGACACCTAATTTCACTGATGCTAACATCATTTTCTCTCACTTTTAAACTTTTAAAATCTAACTTTGCCTTCCAGAATGTCTTGTTCGTCTAAATATGTTTATATCTTTCTTAATCTCCCTGACTGTCACCATCCCTGGCGCTCTCTTTGCCTTGACTCATTGGACTCTCCATGGGTCTTTTCTTTCTCAACAATCAAATATTTGGAAAGAAACCATAACTACATACTTTCAACTACCATAATTCTGAAGACTGTCTCAACTACTAGTGCTTTTATTGTCTGCACTATCTTTCATTTATGTGTACATGCATGTTTTCATACTCTAAGCTGGAATAGATTTCAGAACATCTCAACACTGGCCATGTAGAAAATACTTATTACTCTCTGCTTAACTTCTACCTGTAGGAGAATGTATTAATTACATTAATTTCCAAATTGTTGATTTTATGATTTTTCATGATAATAAAGGATCTGGTAACTTCTCAGTATGATCTATTTTCCTCTTTTCCATGCCTAGAGAGGAAATACATTTTTAGGATTCTAAGCTTTGGAAGGAAAAGCCTGGGGTCTGACAAAAATATCTCAGCTGCTATTTTTTTCCTAAATATATGTAGGGATACCACAGTGAAAAAGTGAGTACTTTACAGCTTAATTCCTTTGTAGCACTGTGCATGGAGGAGCATGGGTATGAACATGCTCAAACAATATGCAATGACCTTGAAAAACCAATGGGATGAAAGTTACTGTATGTATTTGTATGGGAGGAAAAATCTTTCCTTTACTCAGCTTGGGCTCTGTAATAAAAAAAAGACAGACTTGCAAGACAAGAACAAATGAAGTTTATTAACACGAATATCTCATATATACATGGGAGAAACTCAGGGATGAGTAACTCTAACAGATGGCTTGGAATTCAGACTTATACAACATCTTCAACAAAGAACAGTTAATTTTTAGAGAAGTGCAAGACAATAGAAAAGAATCTTGAATCTAATGGGAAAGCAAACATATGGGGAACTAATGGTAGATACAGGCCAGTTTAGTAACTGTTATGTAGATTTCTCTGGTGCCCTCTGCAGGCTTATAAGCGTCTAAAGTCCTCTTAGGTAATTAACTTTGTCCTTTCTGGTAAAGAGAAGAGGAAGGACACTTCTGTAAATTTATGTTTTGCTTGGAGGCAAACAGAGAGAAGGAAGAGAGCTTTTCTTGTGTTTGCTGCTTCTTAATTGCCTTCAGCTCAAAATAATTCTTATGTCAAAGAGATATATTTTGGAGTGACATCTTCTGATTTTTTTCATATTGTTATAAGAATGAAAGTGATGTTTTCTGGACTGATTAGTTGAGTAATCTGTGTGTGTGTGTGTGTGTCCATGTGTGTGTCTATGTGTGTATATATGCATGTTGTACAAAAACAGAGACAAAAATATCTGTATGTGCAACTGCCTGCTCCTGGTGTAATGCTGGCCAATCCTCTGCCTTGGAAGAACTCAGCAGCTATCTCATCTCTCCTTACTTTCAATGGCACCTAGACCCACTGCTCACCCGAGTTCTTGGCTCTAGTTAAATAGCTGTCCTCTTTCATAAGCCTTACCATAAACTTTACCTTCAATAAATCATAATAATTACTTACCCAGCCTATCCTCATGGTATGACATTCTATCATTTTGTTTAATGCAGCCTTTTCCAAGTAATAACAATCACTAGGAAATAAAATATTTCTATAATTGTCATTAAAAAAACTAAGAAAACAATAAGATTTTATTGAAATTTTAGGACTTCCTTGTCACTACCCTTTTAAGATATTCCTTGAGGGAGCCTGAAATACACAAGATAAGGATTCATATATTCAGAGTTTATGAAAAGAACTACTTGGTTAAAAAATATATCTAAATATACTCTTCCAATTAAATCACATCTTTTGATAAGCTCATATTTTGAAATTAACAACTTCCTAAAAGTAGTTTAATCAAGTAATCAGATTGCCTAAAATCTAATTGAATCTTACAACATTTGTCAGGAGACTGAGGCAGTTGCAGAGCATTGGAAACTTTGAAGAACAGACTCAAGCAGTCTTGCAGTGGGAGCTGCAGATGAGCTGCCCACTCTTTCTCTAAATTGGGTCACCACCAGATTACATGGGAAGGGACTGAATAGGGCACACCTTGAGACAAGTTCCCCACCACTGGCAAGTTCTAGAGACGGAGGAGCACGGTCCTTGATTTACGTTTTGCCTCTTGCCTCTTTTCTCTTGTGACAACAGGGCACTCAGAACTTTGAGAAATTGAACTGATTTAATCATTTATTCATATTTTAAACCATCTAACATGTATTAATTAAGTCCTTACCAAACCCCAGGCCCCTAGCCTGTTGATGAGTGTACAGGGGTAGGGGAGGTAGAAATTTTGTGAGAGTCTGTCTTAGAATTTGGCTCAGGATTATCTGAAGGAAAGGTTTTCCACCTTGCCCTGTTTTCCAATTTGATTTTTATTTAGATGTTTATCTAAGCCAAGGAATACCTTGAGTTTTCATTTTCAACTTGTTAGCTTTCTTCTCAGGCATTTTAAGTGGTCTTCATTATATGATGTTATATATTATTAACAATATTATTGTTGCTGTTTTATTTTGCCATCCAAGTGTCCAACCTTCAATTTCGTGTAATGGGAAGCATGTCAATAATCCAACTAACAAATGATTAAGAGAGACAGTGGGGAAGTTCAAAAGAAAGAGAGGAGGTTTCTTTGGCTTCCTGGTTTCTGATGCACCTATCGGAGATTATGATGATGATAATGAATTTGTTTTAAACATGCTGAGTTCAAGGAGCTGTCCTTAAGAAGCTGTCAGGCAGTTCATAATGAGGCTTTGACAAGAACCCTCGACTACAGATGGGGACTTCCAGACCTGGCCATAGTTACCCTACTCTATCCTTCTCTCCTCAAATTTCTCTTCTGAGCTGCTGCCTCTTATGGCTGTTTCATAGAGTTAAGGAGTAAGATATGGATCTGGCCATAATACATCTTAAAAGTTATACAGTAAGTAAAATAAAAATAGTTTTAAAAGCTGATGATAGTAGTGGATTATAACACAATAAATAAAATAAATACCATGAGTCTATATGGATATCAATAAATGAGTAAAAAATTAATAAACAAATAAGAAGGGACAGATCTTCCTTAGAGGAGAATTCCGATGTTAAATGTAGAAGAAGGAGGGAAATATACCACCACTATTAGAACAGAAAAATAACATAGCCTCAGAGTACCTCTCCCAAAATCTTTATTATTTACTGTGCTAGTTTTAAGATATGTCCTCAAGTTCTTTGATATTACTCCATTCAGGAGTTGGAGCTTAATTCTTTTCTCTTTGAATGTGAGCTGGACTTAGTGACTCACTTCTAAAACATAAGATATGTAAAGGGAAAAAATGTAACTTTATAGTGGAGAAACTTGGCAGACGCTACCAAGTGATCAAGTTTAACATCATCAGAAATAAGTCATGTTGGTATAATGTGCTCTGTGGTATGATTCAATGCAAAGGGCATAGCATATTATAGTTTCCTTCCAAAAAATTTATAACCCCAGTTGAATCATGATAAAACCAGCTAAAGCCAAATTGCAGAGCATGCTCCAAACACCTGACCAGTACTCTACAAAAGTATCACTGTCATGAAAACCAGTGGAAGAGTGAGATACGGCCAGATTGGGGGAGACTAGGGAGACATACTATCAAATGCAAAGTGATGTCTTGGCTTGCATCCTGGAACAAAACAATTAATTAATGGAAAAACTTGCGAAATTTGAATATATTCTGTATTTTGATAGTATTTTATCAGTGCTGATTTCTTAATTTTTAATAATTTTAACATGGTTATGCAAATTGTTAAGAGGGGAAGCTAGGTGGCAGGTATACAAGACCTCTCTTTACACCACTTCTGTAAATCCAAAATTAGTTCAAATATAAAGTTTAAAAAATGTTGTATAGTAAACATTCCTTTTGCTGATCATTGTAAAATGAAGAGATAAATGATCTAAGATCCCCTTGATCACGTCCATCAAATTAAAATAGAAAACAAGAGTCAAGACCTTGACTGTCTCCTACAAAAGGAAAGCCTTAGGGAAATCATTCAAAATCTGTTACACTTTGCTTCTTTCAGAGGAACTGTGTATAAGAAATAGAGAAAAGGAGTTGAAGTGGGTCACATCATAGAGATAGTTGCTTTTGCTGTTTCAGCATTTGTTAGGATACAGTAGGTAGAGACACAAGACATCAAGATCTTACAGTAGCCCTGATGAATCTTGAGGGTGAGATGGTGGCTGAGACTTAGGTAAGAAGACAGTTGTCTTGTTGGCTGTCTTGTACTCTGATCTGACTCCACAATGCACAGAGCTCCAGCTACTTAATCTCTCATTCTGCAATAGGTGGTAGAGACATTCTGTGAAATAGTAGTTGAGAGCAGAATCTGTGCAAAGCATGATTTTTCAATTTCACTGTAGGATAACTATAGACAAGGCATTTGACTTTGATCTTAGTGTTATCATCTGTAAGATGAGTATAATAATGAACCTATGGCTACTGATACACTTCAGGGAAGACCACATTGCAGCTATGCCATGGGGAGCAGCCAAATCATCTGCTATCTCTGAGACAAAGATGTAAGAGAGAGACCAGTTTTCACATTTATAGGTAAAAATAATTCTTACTTCACTGCAATATAAGGATAAATACAGTGTGTTTGAAAGCCGTATTAGTTAAAGTGGTTATCATTATATGTTGTCCCTCTGGAAATCTGTGACGGTTCATCCCTGAAGAAGAGTTTGTCTACTCTTGTATCTGGGTCCCTAAGATGTTTCTATTCAACAGTGCCCTAGTTTCTTCTGTTCCTAGACACTCTAGGCTAATAGTGAATTTTCTATGAAAGAAGATTCATCAACATCTCAGAAGAATGCCCATTGTACATCAAATATCTGTCAGATCACCCACAAATTCTCATTCCTAATCCTCAGCTGTCCTGGATCTAACCTGTAATAGTCTATCTATCCAGAGGAGCAGAGCTGCTGTATCCTTTTCTTTTCTTTTCTTCTCTTCCATTTTCTACTCCTTTCTGATCTTTCTCTTCATTTCTTTTGCTTCCTCTTCCTTCCTTATGTTCTTCCTTCCTTCCTTCTCTCCTTCATTTTTTCTTTCTTCTGTGAAGTTATTAATTGTTATTATTGTAATTACTGCACATTTGGAAAGTACAGGTTTTTAATGGAATGGGATTCTGGTTGGACAACTACTGAGTGATACTCTGGGACTTGGACGCATCCAGCAGTTACTATGTGGGTACACAGGACTAGGCAGGGTAAGTTTCTGATATTGAGCTAGAAGTTTAAGATACAGTTGTGGAATTGAATTACTTTGCTCTCGCCTTTCTCCTTGGTTCATTTTATCTTAGTATTTACAAAGGGAATAGTTGGAGCATTTAAAATGAATAAGTAGGAACATGTCACAAGTTAAAAAATATAAGATATTCAGAGTAGTTATCTCTAGTGTAACAATCAAGAGTATTTTACAAGTAAAACACTCTAGGATATCTGTCAAAACTCTTTTCTGACTGAGGGTAACATTCATTTGTATCCCTGGTCCTTTACTTCTTTGTGTTCTCAGTAATTCCTTTTAATAGGCACAAAAGGAGCACACTATTTGTTTCATTAGTTAAATTTCCCAGGATAGATAAGTGATTGGGACTCATGGAAAACAGTCATTGATTAGGGGAGAAGAGCTGGAATCTGGAATAGAGCCTAGAAGAGAGACCAAACAAACTGCCCAAATAGAAGGAAGCAGTGCAGGAATGTGGGCATTGAAGGCCTAGGAATGTGGGCAATGAAAAGCAGAGAGTGTAAACCAAGGCACAGCCCCGCCTTGCTTCATGTGGTTCATGGATGCTCTGCAGCCATTTCCAACTTCTAGCCTTCCTGTATCAGTGCTGTTCGTGTCTCTTTCCTTGTCAGATACTTACAGCTCTGCTTCTGTCTCTGCCAGCAGTCATTCAATGTGGACACATGGAAAGGCTCCAATAGAATCTGGAAAATTAGCATTGTTGTCTCTTTCATTTTGAATTCTATAGGATTATTGGGGAATACAAAGCACCCCGCAGTAGCACTGCATTGTTCTACTGCATGATCGCTGCCTTACATCTCTGGTGTAGACACACGAAAAGTTGGTGAGAAATTTAAGTGGGGATAAAGAACTGGTAGGTGAATATTTGCCTGCTTAACAGGTCATCTCTCTATCCTGTCTCCTTCCTCCTCAGACTCTTTCTCTGTCAGTAAATAGAAGCCTAATCTTGCTTCCTGAGCCCCAGAACCACCACCCAATGACCCTTCAAATACATTATATGCCATTCTCCTGTCTAACACTCTGCACTTTCCAGTCTCCATGCCTTTACTCATGTTATGTCTTCTGCCTTCTTCATTTCTATCTGATTTTGAAGTATTTGACATGTTGGAGTTCAACTAGTAACCCTTTGCTCAAAGCCTCCCTTGAAATATTCTGCACTAAATCAGTCAATCAATCAATCAATCAATCAGTGCATTCTCACTGTCCTTTTCCTCCTCATAGTAGCTTTTTGCACATAATTATACACACCAGCCCATTTTTGCCACTAGTATTATAAATTATTTATTCATATATTCTAAGCTTTTAAAGAAAGAGACCATGTGTTACTCATCTATGCATCCTCCAGAGTACTTATCATGGCACTCAGCTCCTAGGTGCTCCCTAAATATTGATCACAGAAGTCACCAAAATGACACTAATAATATTGTGCTTTCAAAATTTACTTCCTCCTATCAGGAATCAAACAATATTTTTTTCTTGTCCACTGTGTAGAGAAAACAAATATAGCAAATATGTGCCAGGCACAACAGCATTCTCTGATATAAAATGGGGCCAGGCATGATATTTGCCCTTGAAAAGCTCACAGTCTGAGAGTCTGAGCTGGTGCTGACATGTAGCATGTTCTCCAGCACAAATGCCATCATAGAGAACACAGGAGGAGGTGACTGGCTTTACTGGAGGAGGACAGGCAGGGGAGTCAAAATATTTCAGAGGGAAAATTATGGGTGCAGATACAATGCAACTGAGAAACTAGGAAGGGACATCCAAGAAAGTCCTTGCAAGGCATAGTCCTTAATTGGGAAGACGATGCGTGGACTGCGATTACAAAGAAATTCTGTTAAATATTACAAAGCAACCATAGGGTAGGACTGATATCCCCAAGCACTGTCTGGTGGCCAGATGGATTCACAAACAAAGTAGCTTGGAATAAGGAACCAGAGGAAGGATGTCTCACCTCACACTCAGGTGGACAGGGACATTTTGGTTGAGGGAGGAGGGGACTTTGAGCAGAGACTACAATGATGAGTATAGTTTAAACAGATAAGAGGATAAAGGAGAGCTTTATAAGATGGGACTTTATTTTGGCCAAAAGTGTGGATCTGGAATAGTGTGAAAATAAGTTAGCCTAGAAAAGAAGGTCTGGCAACTGACATCAGGAGATAAATTTGGCAAGAAATTGAGACTTTGAAAACTATCCCAAGATATTGGACCTTATTCTGAAAAAAACAGCAAAGATGTTTTGAGTGAGGAAATTATGTGTAAGAAGACACGTTAGAAGAATGGACAAACAAAATGTGGTACATCCATGCGACAGAATGTTCTTCAGTCTTAGGAAGGAAATTCGGACACAAGCTGCAACAGAAGTGAACTTGGAGGACGTTATGTTAAGTAAAATAAGCCAGTCACAAAAGGACAAATACTGGATGATTCCACTTATGTGAGATATTGAGAGTAGTCAAATTCATAGAGACAGAATGGTGGCCACCAGGGGCTCAGGGGAGGGGAAAATGAGGAGTTCTTGTTTAATGGGTTTCAGTTTGGGTGGTTTCACAACAAAGTGAATACACTTCACGCCACTGAACCGTATGCTTAAAATGGTAAATTTTGTTGTGTACATTTTGCCACATCAAAAAAATGATAATGGGGCCGGCCTGTTGGCGCAGCTGTTAAGTTTGGACATTCCGCTTCTCTGTGGCCTGAGGTTCGCCGGTTTGGATCCCAAGTGCAGACATGGCACCGCTTGGCACACCATGCTGTGGTAGGCATCCCACATATAAAGTAGAGGAAGATGGGCATAGATGTTAGCTCAGGGCCAGGCTTCCTCAGCAAAAAGAGGAGGACTGGCAGTAGTTAGCTCAGGGCAAATCTTCCTCAAAAAAAAAAAAAAATGATAAGAAAGGAACTGTTTTAAATAGGAGCTCTGAGCTGCTGATCCTCTGAGTTAGGTAATTATAATAACAGTGGTGTGATACACCTACTTGATTGAGGGCTGTGACATAGACACGTCCTTCAGTGCTCTAAGCTTCAGTTTCCTTAGTGCCTTTTGAACAGCGTTGTGTGCCTTAAATAAAAAGTCACTAAGATTATAAAAAAAAGATGTATTAAACAAGATTCATCCTAAAGTACTAGCCTTCATTTACATATTCATTAAATATATTCTAGATGATGATTGTGTGACACGTATTGTGCTCCAGTGCTAAGGAGAGAGCACAGTTAAAGACAGGTGTCGCTTCAATGTACTACCAGCACAATGCGGGGTGACAGAGCAATAACAATAGATAAATAAATAGCAGGGAGGGGGTGGAGGACATTCTGCTTGACTGCAAGAAAATAATATTCCTCAAGCATTTCCCTCGGTTATTTTCATGGGACCGCT